>NW_007735340.1:61654-65594 GCF_000696425.1 Galeopterus variegatus | reverse complement strand
GCATTCAGTTTCTTCATTTATTAAATGGGGATAATATGTCAGCCTTACCTCTCTGAGCTGTGGTAATTAAATAAGACAATATGATTGAAAGTGGAATATAAACATGAGTATTATATATAGGCAGAGGATTATTGATCCATTCCACTTACTGCATGCACAACAGTGAGTGGCACTGAGGGAAATCAAGGATGAAGAAGACAGCAGGGATCATAAACCTTCCAGGTTGCAATCTAGTAGTGGAATGATTCACACAGGAGTGTGATTCAACAAGTTCCTGTGGAAGCGTCAAAGCCAAAAACTAAGAATCCCTTCCCTGAAGTGGATTAAGACATGTATCCTTGGGAAGAAGGGAAGTGCTTGGGCATAACTTGTTGGCCCTGAGGAGCTGTAACAAGCCACAGCTGGCCAAATGCATGAGCATCCAGACACTGTAGAACTGTCACTGTAGAGTTCTCAGTTTCGGCAGCTGCACATGGGAATCGCCTGGAGAGCTTTAGAACGAACACACACACACACACACACACACACACACACACACACACACACGAATGTATGAGCCCCTAGCCCAGAGATTCTGATTCTCTTGGTCTGGGTCAGAGTCTGAGCATCAGTGTTTTCAGAAGCTACCCCCATAATCCTTGTGTGGAGCCAGATTTGAGAACCACTGGTGAAGGAGAAGGTAAAATGCTGGAAGACTCCTCTTCTGAGGAGTGTCCACTAACCACAAAGCAGTGTGGCCAAGAGCTAGTTCCATGGCCTGTGGGGTCACCCAGACCTGGGTGTGGGTCCTAGGATGGCCATTTACTACATAACTTTTGGCAAGTTATTTGACTTCTCTGAATCTCAGTTTCTTCCATCTGCAAAAAAAAGGTGATACAAATGGTGCTAACCTCAACAAGCTGTTGGGAAGTTTAAATGTGTTCAAATGTGCAAGGGGCAAGCCTGGTGCTTTAGTCCTTGGTTCCCAACAGCATTTAAATTTGCAATAGATCTGAAGGGTTAGCTGCCCTGTGTGAGTCTACCACAGAGCTGGGCTCACCTGAGGGCATTTAGCAGCCCCTCCACACTGTCTGGGGCCTGTTCCTTCAAAACCTTTATGCAGCCTTTCATCTAGGAGGAGAAAGCACAATGTTTTGTTAATATCTTAGTATTTTTGTCCATAATAATAGCACATTATTTCTGCCCATAAGAATCAAACACGGAAATGACTGACAGGCTTTCCTACCCCTCAGGCTGGTGAGTTGCTCCTCTAGGCTTCTAGAGGGTTCTGTATGATCACAATCACTATCAATTTTCATACNAGTTGCTCCTCTAGGCTTCTAGAGGGTTCTGTATGATCACAATCACTATCAATTTTCATACCATACTGCAGTTGTACATTTTATTTGCCTCGCATTTGGATATAAAGACAGGAGTACTTGGAGCGAAGTGCAGGGCTTTCCCTCTACTCAGTGCTCAGTTGAGATTTGCTGAATGTATTATAAACTCAATAATTTTTTGCCATCCTTCTGCCCAGAATGCTTTTCTACCTTTATTTGGCTGGAAATCCCTTAAAAAATTTTTTAGCACTCAGATGAAGATCACCAACTCTAGGAAGCCTCTTCCAACCTCACTACCCTCGCCAGGTAGAAGTAACCACAACTTTGTTGTGTTCCCAATATTACTCCGGCATTTATAAGAGAACTTTGGAGAGTTTAGCGCCAGATTAATTTGCCCCCTCACTAGACCAGGAGCTTATGGGGGTACAGGTCTATATCTTAATCATTTTTGAGAATATCGGTAAAGGGCAATTTTTAAGAATGCAAACTTCATAGAGACCTAATGCTTGGCTTTAATCCATGCTTGCTTGTTTAGTATGTGCAAGAACCTAGGAAAGTTTCTCAGCCTTTTGTGCACTTGGAATACAATTTACTTATAATTTAGAAGGTGCATAAAAACTAAATTCATATAGATTACAAATGTATTATGCACAGCATGGAGCAATTTTGGCAAAGCAAGAATCCTTCCACAAAGAAGAGACACTCATTTTAAACTCAGATGTTCATGCGCTGTATTGTATTTGGTTATACTGAAGGCCTGTTTTATAAAGGTCACTTATGTAAACATTTTCTGTGGGTTTTCTTCTGGTATATTAAAAGTTTTATCTTAAAGGCCTAATAGACCCTCATAGATTTATGGAAGCAGCTAGGGCACAGGATTGAGAATCATTTGGGGGTTCTATATAGGTTCACAACAGAAGACGTCACAGTCAATTAGAGATGTCTGTCATGGGTGCAGGATTGGCAGAGGCTACAAGGAGGCCAGGTATGTCCCATCCTGGTCCTGGGATGGCATCAGGGCTAGGGATGCAGAGATTCGGTCTTCCTCTCAGTAGAGTTCATGGTCTGGTGGGAGGAGAGAGACAGATAGCTCACTAGCACAGTGCGATGAGAGTTCTTGTAAAACTGGTCCAGGGGCACTGAGGAATAGATGTAAAAGGGGGTAGAAGAAGAGTGGGTGCTCGTAGGGAATTTCTAGTTCCACTTCAGGACCATGAAAGCGTGGGTGTGAATAACAAGTCAGGGCCGGATCCAGGGTGGGCTTAACAGCATGCTGGGGAGGTGGGGTCATTTACCTGTAGAAAAAACCCTTGACAGGTGTTAAACAATCTACTAGTGTGGTTAGTATGGAAGGAACCAGAAGGAGGCAAGAATGGAGAGAAGAGGACCAGTGAGAGCCCTGAGGGTGTGAAGGGTGGGAGCAGTGGTGGGTACGGAGCAGCGGGGAGGGACGGGGCGGCCTGGTAAGATATGGGGGTGACAAAGACAGTTCCTAGGTGCCCAGGGACAGTTCTAGGTTTCTGGCTTAGAGCCTGGGTGGGAGGATGGTGAAATACCTCCTAGGAGGGGAACCCAGGAGAAGGAACAGGTTTGTAGGGAAAGGAGAACCTTTGGTTTTGGGCTGGCCATGATTCAGGTATCCATAGGAAGTGGGGTCTGGAATTCTAGGTGAAGTCTGGGCTGGGGACATGGGGTCAAGGACTGATTCCTTATTGGGTCATTTCATAAGATTCTAAGGAAATCATTTGAAAATACCATCTCACCCCAACCCTCCCTTCCTGGCACCCAAGATTAGCGTCTATTCTCTAAATGGATTGTACCCCTCTGGGCCTGGTGGCTTTGCTCTGATGATTCCCTCTTCCTGGAGTACTCACTTCCCTTTGTCCATTTTGTTAAGTCCTACACCTTCTTCAAGTCCACCTCTAACGTCACCCACTGTTTCTACCCATCAGCAAAATGAGTTTCTCCCTCGCCTGCATTTCCAGAGCTCACTGCACATCTGTTCTGCTCTCCAGGGCCTGCCCTTTGTAAGTGCACGTGCAGTACCTCTTCCAGGGCCCCATGGTTGATGTTGATTTCATAAGGATTTATAGACCTAGTGCCTATAAATGCTTGCTTAGAAGCAGACTGGTATCTGGAAGAAAATGGTCCATCTTGAATATGTGCAGTGCTTCGTAAGCATGCAACTTTCTTAGAGGTGCATGCAAACTTCAGTGTGAACAAACCTTTCTTAGCGAGCCCTGCATGAACAAAGAGACTTCATCAAGACTATATGCGAAGATTTAACTATACACATTGCTTACAACTGCAATAGAAAGACTCAGTAAATGACATGTAAAGCCAAGCTTTTAAAGGTTAAGGCTACAAGGCATAATTGTACCCAGTGCATTTTTAATTGTTGACTCTGTGACAAGCTAACAAATAGCTACGGTAAATGAGAATGTCTTACCAGGTAATAAAATCAATCCATATTCATATGGTTTTTATAGAGTTATTCATAAAGTACTCAATCTATAGTAAGAAAATGTTAACTCCTCACAAAGAACACAGTAAAAAAAATATTGATATGACCAATGTTCATAATATACTATTATGCAAATAAAAACGTTTTAAAATAGCAT
>NW_007735340.1:59567-61506 GCF_000696425.1 Galeopterus variegatus | reverse complement strand
ATTGATATGACCAATGTTCATAATATACTATTATGCAAATAAAAACGTTTTAAAATAGCATGTATATCAGGGTCCTAATTTGCTAAGTACATCTATACATGCATCCACACAAACATTTACATAAAAAGAAGGGACATATGTATTATGACATAAACAGTCATCATCTGTTTATGGTGAGGTTATTACAGATACACTTAATTTTCTATACTTTTATTTCCTATATTTCAAAAAATGCTATAATGAATATTAATTTTCTTGGTAAATATAAATAAATTACATTAAAAATCAAGAAGATTCAATGAAGAACCTATGTTATGTCCTAGCTATGTTAGAAGCCCAGAATCTCAAAATGAGTAATCCAAGATACATATTTCATTGATAAATTTCCTTGCATTCTTCAGATTCATGGCACCCATGGGCATAAAGACTTTCTCTCGCACAGAGTTAAAGCATCAAAGATGCTATTTTGTACAGACAATTGAACATAGACTGTGCCACCCAGACTTAGCCATGTCAGGATAAGTTAGTACTGAGAGGTTCTATTCTGCACTTAGAAGGCTTTAAATTAATACATGAGGTACGCTACATGGTAGATGTACAGGCAAATGCTGGGCTAGAAGAAGGTGTGCTTTATCCCATGATTAACAGGAAAGCATCTACACACCAAAATCATGTGTTCCCAAATTATTTTCATTCATTCAGAACTCTATGGAGTATCTACTGAGTGCCACACACTACGTGCCAGGTACTGTGCCAAGCAGTAGAGCAGACTAGGTGTACAGATCATGATCTGTTCTTGTCAAAAAACTCACTCTATGAGGGAGTCAGAAAATGCAAAGTGGTAAGTGCCCTGGGGAACAGGAGGAGAAGGAAGGCTCAACCCATGCAGAGCACAGGAAATGTGTTCCTAGATGAGGTGACATTGAGCATCTGGAAGAAATCCACCCATCAGAGAGAAAGAGGAAGGGCACTCTGGGCACGGAAAAGAGCTCGCACATGTTCACATGAAAAGAAAGGGCATGGAAATTGGGTGGAGCAACAGGTAGGGAGTGGTAGGAAAGGATGTCATAAGGTCATTTGGGATTTGGCCATGGTGTCTTGTGTGGTACACTGGGTAGATGAAGAAGCAGCTTTTGGCTAAGTGACTGTTTATCTGCTCAGCTCCTCTATGGGCTGAGGGGATCAGCATCCCAGCATTCCAGCTATGCTTTGAGGTTGCATGTTTGGCCATAAGTACATGCCAAAGACTGGACTTCTGGCTATGAGGACAGCTGCCATGCTGGGGTCTGCATCTTGGAGAGATCACTCCCAGTGGGGATGGAGGCCAGAGGAAGAGAAGCCAGGTGTGTCTGACAACACTGGTGTGCTCTTATTTGCATAGCACATGGCACAATATTCTTACATCAATCTTGGATGTCTTGCAGAAAGCTCCCACAGGGTGGACGTGGTCATAGAGGATGATGACCCCCACCATCACCCGCATGCAGAACATCAGTGTTTCTTCACTTGTGAACCTGCTCCTGTACTCCCTGGAAGACAGAAGAGATGGCAGCAGCGTCACTACCTTGTCAGATCACATGCATTTTTGGCTCCACAACTGGCTACTCTAGACGCTTCCAATCCTCTCTTGAGAACAATCCCAGACCTGCAACAATAGGGTAAATACGCTCTCGGAGAAACCCAGGATCACAATTCTCCATGAATCTATTCAACCAGCAATTTGCTGTGAAAATAAGGTAAATTAGAGGGCAGTAAATTCTCTTCTTTTCTGCCCTTCAGCGGGCCAGCTCATCAGGTACATCACTCCCCCACCCATCAATCTCGAATATTTTATAGCAGATCCCTCTGGCTGTCCAAGATTATAGAGAATAATGGCTTCATTACAGAAAAAAAAAAAAAAAAAAAAAAAGGCTTTTTTTTTCAGAGACGCCATTTTGGC
>NW_007735340.1:57786-58903 GCF_000696425.1 Galeopterus variegatus | reverse complement strand
TCATTACAGAAAAAAAAAAAAAAAAAGAATCAGGCTTATTTCTGCAGAGCAGCTATTGTGTCTCCAGCCAGAGTAACTTCCTTTGTTAAGACACAGGCTGTAGATTGAACTGGCTTGCCAAAGATACCTAAAAGAAATTATGTACCATTCACTTGACTGAGAGTATTTGTGGAGTTTGAATTTTGTTCACTTACTCTGACAGGGTCCTTGATGATTTAGATAATTCAGGACAATTTTAGAGACTTTTTCAGCATCTATTTCATTACAAATTGGCCCCACAATGACGATGATTATTAGTTCTGCCTCAGAATAAATCTTAACTTTGTTATAAGTGAAATATTTGAAATTAATGGCATCTTACATTTGAACAGCATCAAATTTTAAAAGGCAATCTCGACACCGTTTATCTTCCCAAACACTCAGCAAACTAGATGGCATTATGGGAACTTCATTAGACAAGGAAACCAAGGCCCCATGTGGTCAGGCCACTTGTTCACAGGCACAGTAGGGGCTACAGACAGAAGCAGAACTCAGACTTGTGGGTGTGGATTTCCCCATTACCATGCAGCTTTATCCTCAGTAACCTCAACCATTTTTAAACTTAGCTACTAGGAACTAGTTTAGGTACAAATAGAGAGAAACCTCTACTATCACTCTTACAACAGTCTTACCACTTCCACTCTTGGTTCTAAATCTGCACAATATATTTACAGTAATGCCCAGTCATTTAACACACCTTTCCATTTGGTCCTTACACACCTTCTACAGCAGCATCTTGGATTCAAGTCTTGGTTCTGCCATATAATAAGCTATGCAGACTTTGGGAAGTCAGCCAACCAATTTGGGCCTCAGCTTCTTCAAGTATAAAATGGGGATTATGATACCTATCACCCAAAGTTCTTAATGAAATTAAAGCAGATAATGTACATGTAAACTTTAATGTGATGACATAAATGGTACATGCTGTTGTTGTCGCCATCATCGTCATCATCATCATCATCATCATATCATCGTCATCATCTTATCAGACCCTGGCTGGGTGAACTTCCAACCACAAATACACCTCTGCTTTAACTTACGGGGTTTCCAGCATGACTTTACAGACACTTGTCATCGT
>NW_007735340.1:55664-56957 GCF_000696425.1 Galeopterus variegatus | reverse complement strand
AATACACCTCTGCTTTAACTTACGGGGTTTCCAGCATGACTTTACAGACACTTGTCATCGTACTGAGGCAGTCTGTGGTGTTCTCTATTGGCAGGGTTTTGTTCTAAATGGGAGACACAAATGTTAGCCATTTTAGCAGCTTTCATGTGCAATTAAGTCAAAAAGCACCTCGTTGCTCAACTTCACTTACTTCAGAGACAAAGTGCATTGTGGCGTTGCTAAGGGTTTTCAGCATTGGTGTGGCTTCTGCATAGAAGAGGGACATCCGATTGGCCATCTCATTATTGACTTCATTCTCAATGTCTAGCTGATGAAAATAACAAGAGCAGATGCAATTATAAAGAGAAAGTTAAAATCCCAAAATACTCTTATCTGGAAATTGAATGAAAGGCAAGGACTGTGCTTCTCTCCATGCCCTGCCTGATGCAGAAATCAAAAGTGCCACAAAGAAGGGTGCAAAGGTCAAGGAGACCCAGGGACTCACATGCATGTTGTTGATGCGGTTGCGACTTATCGTTCTTCGGTAGTAGCTAAAGTCATTCTGAATGGCTGGGTTCCTCATCTGAAATCCAGAGGAGAGCAAAGGTCATTTCTCAGCATCGGACGGGGTGTATGCACTATAAGCCTAGACCCCAGATCTTGTAAATATGCCTGGACTTTTCTTTGTTCCGCAAGAGTCAAAGCAACTTCTGGTTAATAATAAGGACCCTTAGCTTCATTATTTTAACGTATGCCCTGTTTTTGCTGTGGGCTAGATTTCAGGAAACGTGTAATTGTTCTCAATGAGGATCAGACACTTGGAAGGGTTTTCTCTAATTTCATTTGGCAGATTTTGAATTTCCATATACAAATCATCCTGTTAAATTACGTTGACCGCATGGAATGCAAATTCTCACCGCGTTAAATGTCTCTCTGGGTAAGGAGCTATATCTTCCTCATCTATCTCCCACCCCACAGCACTTGCAGAACTGTAAAGTTTCATAGCATATTTGGCCTAACCTTCAGCTCATCGAATCGGAGAGTAAAATGTAAAATTTCTGCAAACTCCTTTGCCAGGGCCTGCTCCCGTTCCAGGTGTTGGGTTGGTGTGTAGGGCGGACAAGTCAGAGATTCCAATAAACTCTGAAGAGCTTTTTCTGAAAGTCAAAGGAATAAATATGTATATTTGTGGTGGCCCACAGAGATCCTTCCAAAAACACAATTCTCAGTCCCAACTGACAATCTCAGAAATAACCTGCAGGGATTCTTTCTTTCCGTGTCTTCACCCAAAACCGTGTAAGATGTGACATGTGT
>NW_007735340.1:54849-55538 GCF_000696425.1 Galeopterus variegatus | reverse complement strand
ACCTGCAGGGATTCTTTCTTTCCGTGTCTTCACCCAAAACCGTGTAAGATGTGACATGTGTTCACAAGGAAGAATAGGAGTCTCACAGGTCCAAGCAGGCTGCCTCCACTGCAGAAGTCCCCCTTGGCCACATGGCTGTATAACAGTCTCTATAAACTCAGCTGGACCCTCACAGATTTATTAGTTCCAATTCCTCACACTGTTAGCAAATCACAAATGTGTGTTTTTGGACCATGTGCATGAGACAGCGATTCATAATACAGGATGAGATGAGGCAGCAGCCCTGAGCACGTGGGTTAGTTTACTTGCTTTGCAGGAAAAGACTTCTGGTCCTAGTCTAGCCTTTCTCTGCAGCTATACTTTGACCCAATCCCAGGGATATTGTTCTACAAACCATTGCCTAATTTCTTTCCATTATTGTTCTTGCAGCAGCTCATTACTTGCCCTTGTCTGTTTCTAAACATCCCCCACAGCTTTTTTCCCCCCAATATATTTCTAACAGCATGGAATTATCTAACCAATCCCTCTATAACAGGGGGTGACAAATTATGGCCCACATGCCAAATCTGGCCCGTGGCTTGTTTTCATAAATAAAGTATTATTAAAACATAGACATGATCGTTCCTCTGTGTATTGACTAGGGCTACTTTAGTGCTACAATGGCAGAGTTGAGAGTAAGTGCTAAAAAG
>NW_007735340.1:48215-54460 GCF_000696425.1 Galeopterus variegatus | reverse complement strand
GCCCGTGGCTTGTTTTCATAAATAAAGTATTATTAAAACATAGACATGATCGTTCCTCTGTGTATTGACTAGGGCTACTTTAGTGCTACAATGGCAGAGTTGAGAGTAAGTGCTAAAAAGACAGGACAGCTCACAAATTGAAATATTTACTATTTGGCTCTCTACAGAAAACTTTGCCGACATCTGATCTATATAGTTCTTACATGCCTTTTACAGCATATTTACAAGTGATGTCTCTAGCCTTTGTTAAACATTTCCATCTATGAAAACAGACTGTCTTCTGAGGCAGCCAGTTCTACCTTGGCCTGCTCTGATTCAGGGGTCTTTTTCCTTCTGTTGAGCTGAAATTTGTCTCCTTAGGATTTCACTTCATTGCGTCTAGACATACACATTAAGGAAACAGAGAGAGAAGTTGACCGCTCTTCCTCCTGAGAGTCTCAGAAGCCCTCTCTTCTTGTAGAACTGGTTTGGTTCATTCAACTACTCCCATGGGTCTTAACTTCTAATCGTCTCAACTTCATGGTCATTATTCCCCCAAAGCATTTCAATTTCTCTGTTTCTTTCTTAATACGTGGCACTCGTTTTATGGCAAAAGTACAGTAGAATGTAACAACCGCCTTCCTCATTCTAGATACACTATATTAACTAATGAAACCTTGTACAGTTTTACTGTTGGGGACAGTGATTATATCATATAGCTGGTCACATGGCATCTATTGCCAACCAGATTTGGATTTCCTCTTGCTCTTCTAAAACCATCCTATACCTGTACAGGTTTTTTTTTTTGTTTGNTCTATTGCCAACCAGATTTGGATTTCCTCTTGCTCTTCTAAAACCATCCTATACCTGTACAGGTTTTTTTTTTTGTTTGATCTATTGCCAACCAGATTTGGATTTCCTCTTGCTCTTCTAAAACCATCCTATACCTGTACAAGTTGTTTTGTTTTGTTATTGTTGTTGTTGTTTTAATCTTAAGGAAAGAACATTAGGTTTGTCTTTCTTGTATTTTTCTCTATTAAATTTATCACATGACTCCAGCTAACCAAGTTCTTTTTGGGTTAGCAGGAAACCAGTGTTTTCCAATTTCTCTGTTATTCAGATTTGTGATCAGACTACAGTTAAACTATTGAAAGATGAGCATAAAGGAGAACAAGACCAAAGGGATACCCACGAGTAGAGCCACACTAAATGTGCTGACAACTTCAGGAGAGGAAACTTTGTGGTGGGTTGAAGGAAAGGAAAATGACAAGAGTTTTGTCCATGAATGGTCTCTCCTAACACACCGCGGATGGACATGGGACATTTTCCAGCATGCTGCCAAGCTCTTCCTGCTACCATCTCAGATGCCAAAACACAACTTCACATGCGGGACATGAAAACTGCACACGTATACTCACCTAGCCTTATGGAAAATTCGTAAAATCTCTTTAACCTCACAACCAGAGGACACACTGCATTCCAAGCTTTTTCTTGAAGTTGAATGTCATTGGGATTTTGAATCGCCTACAAAAACATGGTAGAATTGTCTGTTTTTTAAAGAATGAAATCTACATCAAATGCTTTAAGATTAAGAGAGGATTTTGGTTAAAAAATACAATCCCTGCTGTACTTTGCTAATGTGCACTACTTAACTTGACATCAGTTTGTTGGACTGTCCCTCAAGATGCTCAATTTGAATGGAAATGTTAACAACCTAACTCAGAGCAAATGGCTCTGCAATTAGGTCCTGTGCCATCTTCCTTGTTTCTGTTATCTTACTTAAAGTAAAAAAAAAAAAAAAAGACCTAAATTGGAAGAAACTCAGTTCTCCAATCACCATTTGATTTTTAGTAAGTGCTCATTATAAGTACAAATTCTGATTATATTTTCCTTTCTCCACAATATGTATTACATCCTGCCAGTCTGTAATGTTATCTAAAATAACTAAATTAAATTGTGACCCCTAAGTAGAAAAACCTCTCTTAATAGACTGTTACTTTCTTAGAAATGCTGACTTTTGTGGGTTTTGGCAGCTTGAGGGCTATGATGATAGTGGTGTTCTTTTCAGAAGGATGGTGGCAGCAGGGTGCGTGTGTGCATGTGTGTGTGTGTTGATATTCCCACAAATCTAATACTTTGAAATAAAAGGTGTGTGAAATTTCTTGCCTTTAGGATATTGTGAAGTCTCAAAAGTCAAACTGATAGTCTTCTCTTTTTTTGGCGGTTATTTTGTTTTTCATTTATTTTTTCAAATCTCATAAGACATGTAAGATGATAGACCTGCAGTCTATTTAAAGGGAGGTGGCTTATGGCTTCCTTTTTTTGGCGGTTATTTTGTTTTTCATTTATTTTTTCAAATCTCATAAGACATGTAAGATAATAGACCTGCAGTCTATTTAAAGGGAGGTGGCTTATGGCTTAAAATGAGGTGGTTTGTGTGTGACATTGGAGGAACCTGCCAAAATCATGACATTACAAAATGTTGGAAAGTGCATGTCAACCCAGACCTCAGGACTCATATTTCAACTGTTGTTCATTGACTTTATATGTACATGTCCCTTAAATGAAGTAATCCACTGACAAATTATTGTTTAAATATGAGTCCTGCAGTATCAAATGTGTGTCTGAGAAAAAAAATGCTAATATTTTACATGGTCTACAGCACTGTGTGTTCAGACTAATGCACTGGAATAAAAGGGGCCATTCATACATTTTTTAAGGGCACATTACCTTCCTTGTTATTCCTAGTACTTTAGGAAATACTAGGGCTACTACTTAATCTTGCTCTGTGTGTGTGTGCGTGTGCGTGTGTGTGTATGTGTGTGTGGTTTTCCTTTCTTCTCCCAGGGTGTTGTCAGTTTAGTATTGTCATTGGCATACATCTCGGATCTCTGGTCCTGCGCCTTTGTAAGCCTGCAGGTCTGCGAGGATGCTCTCGGAATCCTGGAGGACAGCGCTGATCTGGTTCCATATTTCTCTCTCTCCTTCTGTGGGCTGGGCATCTAAGCAGCAGGAAAACCAAGAGACACAGAGCGCTGGTGTTTACAAAAAGCTCTAGAAGAGGACTGGCATTCAGTTCTATCTGCTGGACAATCCCATCTTATTCCTGCGGGTTTGGTATTTACTCTTCAACATAACAGGCTGCTAGAAAGGGAAAACTAACAACTTCTGTCCATTACTGAGTTCAAAATGCTTCATGATCTTTCTGCATACATATAAACAAGGATGTTGGAATCATAGTAGGCACTCATTTATTTATTCATGTGGAACTCATTTTTTGTCCACCTGCTATGTGTGAAGCTTGGTGACAGAAGGAATGAACATTGTCTTTTTGGATCCACTTTTTAAAATTGCTCTTTAGTATTTTTTATTTAAAAATATATTATTATTTTTATTGTGATTAAATACGCATACAATAAATTAACCATTAAATACATTCATAATGCCACCACCATCCAACCACCACCACCATCCAATTCCATAATTCTTTTCGCCTTGTAATACTGAAACTCTGTATTGGGTCTGTTTTTAACAGGAGAAGCTACTGAATATTTCTCTTATGGGTGAAAATCTGCGAATCTGAGTATAGATGGGTAAAACAATCCCTGTTATATTTCCATATTAAAAAATAAGCTTGAAAACTGGACAATAATGCTTCAGAGCCATGGCAGAGGCATGTCATTCCAGAACACACCGATACGTGGAAAACACTAAGACTTCTCATTGCACATGAACTCACGCTCAAGAGTTTTGGCAAAGATATGCAGGGAGTTCATCTAAAGACATCTGTTCTGCTTATCTTTGATCTTGACCATGATTATGAACCCCCCACAATAAGTGACCCATTCAAGCTTACATAAATGAAGACAATATTCTAACAGTCACAGAAGCATCCCTTAGCTCTCCAGTGAATTCTCACTTGATTTCATCCCCTGGAGTCAACATATGTTCTTGTACCCAAGAGCATTTCATGGGGGCTGGTGGATGAAGGTTGAGAGGTGGTAAAGATTGAGTTTTATTTATCTCACAATTCCTATAAAATAAGGAACTTTGTGTTTCTATCTAAAACAACAGCACTGCTAATTAAGAGAGGGTACAGATGTCGTCTCATAAAACTCTGTTTCTAATACCCAAATCCTAAGGCATGAATAGTCTCAGCAGACCTCACTAATGGAAGGTCAGGATAGAGCTATACCTGATCCAACACGTCCCAAATCAAATACCAGTTTTGACTAATTTTTGTGGGAGTACAGAGAGCAGATCCTGCAAAAGGGTAGTAATTCACTAGTGTTACTCCAGGGGTATAAACTACAGAATTCACAAGACAGGTGGGAGTGAAGTGAGGCATGGACCATGCCGCCCAGGTGTTCATGTTCAGAAAGCATGGGCATGAGAGGAGGGCAATTCACTAGTGTTACTCCAGGGGTATAAACTACAGAATTCACAAGACAGGTGGGAGTGAAGCGAGGCATGGACCATGCCGCCCAGGTGTTCATGTTCAGAAAGCATGGGCATGAGAGGAGGGCCTGCTGGAGGTGGGGGGCTGCTCCTGCTTCATTCACCATCGCCACACCTGCACTCGTCAAGGCCAGCCCCTGGAGGAGTGACACCCAGGGAGATCCGTAGACTAGTTTACTCACCAGGTCCCACCTAAGACCTAAGAAATTGGTAGAGTTTCCTCGGTGTATGGTAATTTTCTTACAAAAGGAAATCACAGGCCCTCATAGGTTATCCAGAAACTTTGCAGACTATGCCTTCTAGGAATGAGATGATTTCACCCAGAATTAGGAGGTGCTAAAAAGCGTGTGAAACAGGGCTCAGACGAGGGTGGTCTGGAAGGAGTGGATAAAGCTAAAGGTAAGAGATGGGACTTGAGCTGGGGTGGTAGAAGGCTGGAGAGAGGTGTGTCTATGAAGGGAGCCCAGCATGGAAAAGGCTTGGCAACTGGATCAAGCTAGGCTGGGCCAGGAAGAGGAAAGAGACCCACCTGCCAGGTGAGAAAGCAGCGTCCAGCCTGGAAAGCAGAAGGGGAAATGAAACTTACTACTTCTCTGTCCCTCTGTACCTTCCTCTATCGCCTACCAACATTTGTAAGTTTTCTCAGGTACAAAGACACTCACAATATTAATTACTTTATATTTTACCTTTTCCTACTTTCCCAAACTTTTCTTAAAGTGACGTGGGTGTCTAAAAGAGAAACCTAAAACCTCCCAAGCTAGGAAAGCCGTAACTGAAGAAAGCATTTCAGTGGAACAGAATTCCAGGGTAATGCTGGCTGTTTCCAAGTAAGAAAAGTGTCAGGGAAGAAAATGTAAGAAAAAAGTGCAAAGCAAAGATTGCTAGAAAATAAATAACAAGCAAACACTCATTAAGTCAAATCCTTCCCCTTTCTGGTGAAAGTGTCAAAAAATCATAAGCTAAACAAAGACAATTTCCTAAGAAGATATTTATGTAGAGAAGAGGAGAAGCAAAATAGAGTCTGTGACCCAGATTCTGAGGGTGAAGATTATTTGAATATAATTATAAAATAGTATGTGAAAGATGAGGGCACTGGGAGGCCAGAAAAGGCAGCCTTTGGACCGTGGCAGTGACACGGCTCCATCTCAGCAAGTCACCACTCGATAAGTTTTAGACAAAATAGAATTAAAACTAAGTGGGCTTGAAGAGGAGAGCTGGAAAAAACAAAAAAGCCTGTTGATGATTACTTAAACACAAAAGGAGAAATATTTCAAGTCAGTTTTTAAAAAGCCCTCAAGTGCTTCAAAAATAAGACAGTTTCTGATAGGGTGGCCTTAAAGTGGTCGTGGGGCTAGAGACAGGCAATCTCCTCTCTCCATCCCAGGTGGAGTGACACTTTCTAACAAATCAATGCCGGCATCGATGTGACCACAAAGAGTTGGACGAGTCACATGGGGTGGGAACATTCTCTCCCAGAGGAGACAGCTGTGGCAGGCTGCAGTGGATCCTTCCATCCCACAGCAGCTCTCTCCTGGCAGCCGGGTGATCTGTGGGACAGGACCCTCAGGCCCCACCTCTGTCTCTCTGGGAAACTGTTTCTTTTGGCAGATTTCCTAGCGTTCTATTAGAAACACCTCTTGTGGGGCCCATGTGGCAGTGGTAGGGTGGGGAAGAGAAACCCAATTCATCATTCCTGTTTTCATCCGGGCTTAGAAATGTACTGGCTCATTTTCTCCCATAATTTGTTTGTCTTATTGGATGTCCTATTTCTTCTCCTTCCCTGTCATGTAACTGAAGTCACCTACTCT
>NW_007735340.1:44065-47732 GCF_000696425.1 Galeopterus variegatus | reverse complement strand
ACAACTCGCGTCAGCTTCCAAGGTGCAAAGTGACGGCTGGGAGAAGCTCTAGTCAGTCTGTCTGTCTGTCTTTCTGTCTGTCTTCTCAAAAGGAAAAAGGACTTTGCAGACTTAGGTGACACTTAACATTGGCCCAAATCCTATGGAAGTCCATGATTCAATCCACTTTCATCCCCAGTTAAATGATCAGGCAATCAGAAGTAATTATTAAGAATCTTAGCCCTTAGACTACAGAACTCTGACCATGTTTGTTTCATTTGACATTGTATTTCCATGTCTAGCACTGTGCCTTGCACATAGTAGATGCTTAAGAAAAAAATTGCTAAATAAATAGTTGAATAAGTGTTTTAAACATGCTCCTTACATTATGTTTTGTGATGTTTTTTCTGCTTGTCTTTGAATTCTGAAATCTTTTGAGACAGGGTATGTACTCTTGTCCTCAGTGTCCATACGATGCCCCACCCACTGGAGAAACTCAATGAACATGTGCTGAATCAATGAGTAAATGAGGAAATTGACCAGGTGGCAGAGGATGCTGAGTGTTGGGAAGCAATGAAATAGATAAAGATCCTATTACTTGTAGATCTTCTCTGTCTCTTCTCCCCAAACGACTGTTACTTATTTATTTACTTTTATTTTTTGGCAGCTGGCTGGTACAAGGATCGAGCCCTGGACCTTGGTGTTATTGGCACTACACTGTAACCAACTGAGCTGACCATCCAGCCCCCAAATGGCTTTTACACTGTTACATCTCTCACTGTTGCCATGAAGATAGAGGCATTTACCTACAATCGCATGGGCTGTTCACATGTTCATTAACATTTGTGTCTTTAATCATCCATTTACCATCCAGCCCCCAAATGGCTTTTACACTGTTACATCTCTCACTGTTGCCATGAAGATAGATGCATTTACCTACAATCGCATGGGCTGTTCACATGTTCATTAACATTTGTGTCTTTAATCATCCATTATCCGTCTATGGCCTCAGCATCTCCTCAGTGTGGTTAACGCTCTAACATGGGGTTTGTTTATTCTGGCAGAGCGAAGAACTGCGTGCATGTGTACTCTTCCAATCTCAAAGCTGGTATCATTTTACCTTCTGGAAAAAATCCCTTTGAAAGGCTTTGGAGTCTACACTTTTGCCATTCTTCATATTCAGATTCAATTGGTGACCATGGTTTTAAAATTTATTGTGTTTTCAGATGTCAAGGAAAGGCATCTTGAAAGGACCCTTGAAGAATTAGTGTTGGAAGAGGTTTCTATATTTAACCTATCAGCAACCCCTTAAAGCATTTGCTGAGTGAACAGGAACTCTGAACTATGGGTTTGCTTTTCTATTTTTAATGCAAAGATTGACTGTTAGTCGAAGAAAAGCACACACACACATACCAATAATCTTACCGGTAAAAATGGGTCCTTCTTTCCAGTTGCAGTCAGTAAATTCTTTGTTGATGTTTCTTCTAAGAACAACATTCTTAACTTCTAATCATTGCCAATTATTTCATTGAAATTGAGGAGAATGGTTACACACAGCTGGGGTTACTCCTGTCTAACAGTGAAGCTGTTAAAAATCCCTGTGATTTACACAGGCAATTTCAGAAACCAATATTACTAGGAGCCCTGGAACAAGTGTACCCAGGCCATTATCCAGGCAATGATTTAAAGCCCTGCTCCGGACTTGCTATTGCAGAAAATACAAAAATGTTTCATGTGCACTGTGACCTTGAGTACATACATTTATTGTCAAGAACTCACTAAATTCTAAGTGTCTACAATTTGTAATAGAAAAAATACCCTCTTTTTAACTAAGATAGTTAGAACAGTATTAATTTTGTTTGCAGGGGATATATTGATCCTCTTTTGGCTACATTTTCTAGAGATGGTTAATATTAACTATCAAAAATTTGGTGTCACCAGAGGCAAGGTGGAAGATTTCATTGTGTGGGGCTATGGTATTTATCTAAAGCAGAATGCTTGGCACTCCATTGTACTAATGGAGAGGAAGGTGGCCATGTGTTTTGTTTGTCAGGAATGGTCTTTGGTGAACCTACCACAGGACACAACAGCAGGGCTCAAACCGGAGAAGGGCTGTCAAATCAGTGTTCTTATCTTTGCAAATCAGCCAAGGAGTCACCCTGTCTTCAAAAGCATCAGGAACACACATACCTTCTCCTAACAACCTATTTAGGACTGTACGGAAAATCAGACAGAGAATCAAATTAACCTAATATAATGTGAATAGAAGACACAATTTATGTGGAAATGTCTTCAGTTTTGAAAGAAGCCCTGGCATTTCATCAATAGAATATACAGCTATCTCTGCACCCCAATGACTACTGTATAAACAGTGAAGAAAGGACAGCAAAAGGATGTGCCAAAGCCATAAATTAAACATACAGCCCTTCTTCCCCACTCACTTCCTCACTGTTCCAATCCCTCTCCCTTTCAGGATGAACTAAGAAACATAAATAATTATCTATTATTAACACTTGGGGATGTAAAACGGTAATAGCTTACACCAGAGCACTAACTGCTATAGAAAGAGCATACAATTGCAAAGGTCCATTGGAAAATACAAGTGTGACTGGGCTGACACATTTATTTGTACAAGATATTTGTCATTTCACAAAAATCCCTTTCCTATGGAGCAATCACACCAGGGATTGAAAAGAGAAGGAGGGGTCCAGGCTCTTCCAGGCTTGTCTGTTTCATTCTCATGCAATGGACTCCTGTGGTGGCACTCCAGGGACGGAGCTTTTGAGACCAGGTCTTACTGCCAGCTTTGCCACCCACTGAATATCATATCTCAGGGCAAACCGATCAATCTCTCTGGGCTGCAGATTAGCTCTTGGTAGAAGAGAGGGAAGTTCACAATAGCCCGTTTCCTCCCTACTGTAGGGTCATAATGAGGGTGTTGACATAGATTAAAAGCACTTAAAAAGCAAAAGTACTAGAAATTTAAGGCATCATTGTCACTGAATCCCTGGGTTGCCACAAATAAACTGCTTCCCGGGTTTATTTATTTATTTTTTTGTCAAGTGAGAATGCTATATTAAAAGACATCGGATGTTTTCTATTTCCCCTCTCCTCTTCCAAGATTATCCTCTGACTAACCTCAGCAATGTAAGGGCCACAGAGAAGGAGAGATGAAACAAGAGATCAGAAGTGGCAGGAAGTGGTCTGAGTCAACAACAAAAACATCCCAGATAATAGGCTAATCTGACTCAACCTCTGACTAACCTCAGCAATGTAAGGGCCACAGAGAAGGAGAGATGAAACAAGAGATCAGATGTGGCAGGAAGTGGTCTGAGTCAACAACAAAAACATCCCAGATAATAGGCTAATCTGACTCAACCCCCATGTGTTAAAGAGTAGGAGATCGTAGACCTAATAGGTCAAAATGTTCACAGCCTTTCTGTGAGTTTTGCAGACTTTTCTCCTATCTGTACTATTGTCTCTTCAATATGTTTGCATCTTATTTCCCTCTAAAAATGATTAAAAAAAACTCCTTGAAGAAGAAATGTTCTTCTAATGTCCTGTATTCATGTGCTTTATCTCATCCCACCAGGCATCGTGCCTCACTAAGAACTCACCCCCACTGACGCCGTTTCAACCTGAGGAACGCAGGAGATGCTCTGAACATAGTAATTAGCATCGATCAAAA
>NW_007735340.1:42135-43581 GCF_000696425.1 Galeopterus variegatus | reverse complement strand
GCCGTTTCAACCTGAGGAACGCAGGAGATGCTCTGAACATAGTAATTAGCATCGATCAAAACCAATGCTCCTAAGGGAAGTATACAATACTGAGGAGACAAATATATGTTTGCAGAGGAAAAGTAGCAACGTGTGACCATTGACAGTGTCTCAGGCAGTGGGTGATTAAGGGGCACTGGGTCTCAAAGCTAAAAGACTGACTTCTCCCTGCAGTTAATTCTAACTAATGCACTGAGCAAATACTCTACTTTTCCAAATTAGTACCCAGTCAAGGTATGAGATAAAGACAGAATCCAGAATTGAAAACAGAGTAAAAGATTATGAGAAAATAGAAAAATCAATCAAACATATTTACTGAGAACCTACTATGTGCCAATGGAAGTACCAGGCACTTTTAGGAGACATAGGGCCAAACACATAGTTCCTGTCATCAAGGACCTTAGAAAGGTGAGGAAATAATCATGCAGTTCAAAAAACATTTTTTAGGCATTTTTTTATATACCTGCCATAGTGACAGGTGATCAGGGAGATGAAGCAATTAATAAAATAAGGCTGACAATAAAACTTTGAACTTTCAGAAGGAGAGAACAAACCTTTAGTTAATAGAGGTGGGAAAGGGGGAGGGGGAGGGGAGTTAGGGAGTAATTGGGTAAGGGACACAAAGAATAATTATGATTCGTAGTGACGAACATGCTAATAATATTGATTTGGTCGTCACATATTGTGCACAAACACTGATAGTCAGCTATGCACCCTATAAATATGTAAAATCAATTATGTGTCAATTCAAAAAATAAATTAAAAAAATAAATTTAATAAATAAATTCAATTAAGTTAAATAAGGCTGATGTCCTTGAGAAAAGTAAAAGCTACAAATGATCAGTAACATTTTACTAAAACAGTATAAGCAAAGTCACCATGCAGTGAAGGTTAAATGACAATGAATGTAATAGACATTTCTCAGGAACAACCAGTGTGGGCTAAGAAAGTTTCCCAGAAAAGAAGACATTTAACATGGCATCACTGAAGCTATCATGTCACCCTTTCTTGGAAGTCTTCCCAGACTTGTCTTTCTCCAACTCTCTCTTCTACCTTATCTCATGTCAAATTAATTACTCTCTCCTATGAATTCTATAGCACAGGATGTGTCCCTGCTACGGCATTTGCCAATGTTGCATGATGGACGGTGGTGTTTATGTCTACCTCCCCGAGTAGACTGTAAGTTCTACAACTATTCACACCACAACTAGTAAATGCCTGGCACGTAGAATGTCCTTCATGATGACCAGAAAAGCTGAATCAAAAGGATTGTAGTCAGGAGTTCTGTTTCCATTTAAGATGAATGGATAGAGAAAGTGTAGCATATACTACAATGAAATGTTATTCAGCCTTTAAAAAGAATATACTGCCATATGCAAAGACATAGATGAACCTTGAAGATGATAT
>NW_007735340.1:37378-41339 GCF_000696425.1 Galeopterus variegatus | reverse complement strand
AGACCAAAGAAAACAAAGAAAAAAACAAAAACAGAAAAACGGTTAACTGCCATTTTGAGAAAATCAGGGAAATTTTAGTACATACTGTATTTAGGTAATACAAAAGAAGTAATATTAATTTTGTTAGGTATAAGTCAGTATTTACGCAGTAAATTTATACACTAAATTTTCATATTATTAAAAAGATGTAAAAATATCATGAAGAATGTTGCTCTCACCCTAACAAAGTTAGATAATACCCAAAATCCTTGCTATCTTTAAACTGTAAGAGAGCAGAGGTTATAAAACACCTAGTGAGCTGTAATCCAGAAGGTGACAAGACTTTCCTGGGAGATATGGGCTTACAGGCTTTTCAGGTTTGGCAGAGAACTCATAGGAAGAGAAAGCTGCCATAAATGCAGGTAAAAAGAAAACAGCTGAAATTTTACAAATTTTAAAAGGATGAGTGTGAACTGGCATGAACGTTGAGAGGCCCTAGAGCCCCAGAGAGGAAGGGAGACGGTGTGTACCTGCCAACTCTTTTCCATGAACCTTCATCAAATGCCAGCAAGAAAATGTGAGAGCAAGAAAGGATAACAGATTTAAAAACAAAACACTCTTGGTCAGGGGCCCTGGGTCTGCCTGAAGGTAAACAGGAGAACTCAGCAAAATGCTCACACGTGCTGGGGTCTCATCTGAGCATGAAGCAGTGGTCATCTACTACTGGGAGGGGAGGAGAGCTGGGGAGACGCCCTCTAAGGCACAGGCACGCCAACCCGGCTGCAGTAGACAAAGCAGGAAAATTGAGAGAAACCTACCAACCACTCCCCAGTGAGCGAGGGAGCAACTGTCTGCCACTGGCAAGGCACAGGAAGCTGAGAAAAGCCATCCTGAGATGTAGGTGCAAAGGACCTGCTGGGCCTAACGACAGGGCAGGAAAGCTGAGACAAACTCTTCAGATCCCAAGCTCTGCTAAAGGGATTGCTCCAATCCTTCCCTCAAATATCTGAAGTTTATGGTGAACTAAATATAACTTAAGCAATAAGGTAGCCAGATATAGACTTGATGGACACAGCCACTCACACTAGTGGCCTGACAGAAGAAAAGGCATGTCATTTTCTGGGTGTAGACATTATTCACATCAGTCACTACTATTCCTTAACACATACTGTCTGGCATCCAATAATAATAATAATAATAAATACTATACAAATGCAGTGTGAGAAAATATCATCAGGAAAGTAGAAATTCAATAGAAACAGACCTGGAGATAGCCCTGATGTTGGACTCAATATGCCAGAACTCCAAAATAACTGATAAGTATGTTAAAAATTCTAAAGAAAAAGTTGAATAATATATGTGTACAAATGGGGAATTTCAGCAAATCGATTAAAACTATTAAAAAAGAAGTGGAAGTGCTAAAAATAGAAAACTCTGAATTCGAGATGACCCAATCTTTTGATGGTCTTATCATTACTAGAAAGTATCAGTAAACGTGAAGACAGGGCAATAAAAATTATCCAAATTAATATAAAAAGAAAAAAGAATCTAAAAAATGCAGCAGAGAATCTGAGATCTGTGAGACAATATCAAATAATCTTACATATGTGTAATAGGTGTTTCAGAAGAAGAGGAAAAAAAAATGGGACAGAAGAAATATTGGAAAAGATAATGATTAGGAATTTTCAAAACTACCAGCAGTCTATAAAGATTCCAATTTCTTCACATCTTCACCAACACTTTTTATTATCTCTCTTTTCAATTAGAACAACCCGGGCCAACCCTGTGGCTCACTCGGGTGAGAGCAGTGCTGGGAGTGCCGAGGCTGCAGGTTCGGCTCCTATATACGGATGGCTGGTGCACTCACTGGCTGAGCATGGTGTGGACAACACCAAGCCAAGGGTTATGATCCCCTTACCATTCACACACACACAAAAAAAATCCTAGGGGGTGTGAAGAGCTATCTCACTGTGGTTTTTGATGCACATTTCCCTCACGACAAATGACAGTGAACACCATTTTATGTGTTTATTGACCATTTGTTTATCTTTGGTGAAATATCTGATCAGATCACAAAGCAATCTTTGATAGATCAACATGTTTGCTAATTGAAAAAACAAAAAGGTTTTTTTGAAGTAAGGTGCTCCTGCATAAATTTTAACCTACTTGAACTTCTACCTGTCCTGGAGACCTTCCACTCCAAGCTCTGGATCTTGGAATACCAAAGTTTGCTTCACTTAGCTCCTCTGTCCTAAATACTAGGGCAGACGAGTGCCTCACTTGGATGCATTAGTGCATCCAAGTGAGTTTCCAAAGTCGCAGATAATCAAAAACACCTAGAAATGCAGAAAAAAGCAGATTCTTTGGTCTAGACCACTGAATCAAAATTGATAGCGGTGAGGCTCAGATAATGATAAAAAAGGTTTACCAGATGTTTCTGACAATCACTCTGGTCTGGAAGTTACTGGATGTTGTTTAGTGGAGGGCTAATGCCTACTGCCCACGCTGCGTGCCATAACGGTGCATTGACTGAGCCATCACTAACATAGCTTCAGGCACACTTCTTCCTGTACACAGTCCCTAGCACCATCACTCATGAAAGATTGGGTGGTTGCATTAATCTTTTATTCCTCTCTGCTTTCCTAGCCTTCAAAGAGGAGACGGAGACATGGCTAAAAGGTAGAGAGAGAAAAAGAAAAAAAGTAGAGGAATGAAAAACACAACAATGAAAAAGGCTGTTAAGTGGTTGTGGAGAAATGAGAGTGTAAATTGCAAAACTCGCTGCAAAGGTCAAACAAGAATTTAAATCAGATCTATGCAACTGAAAAAACCTAAGGACAGATGTGTCTAACTTTGTGTTATGTTTTGATCCAGCTTAATTATACCTATTTGACCCAGTTCAATTATATTCCATCACTGACTTCAAAAAGAATATTCTACACTCAAAGCAGAGGTGCCGAATTATTCAAGCTGTTACTACATACATGCTGTTCAGCCTCCCTCTCTCCACCCTTCCTCTTTAACTCTTTACTCAAAGCAATACATCCGGAAGATGCTCTGCCAGCAGCCACCAGTGGCAGCTCACTGCCCAGCTCGCCATCGCCTTGTCAAGCTTTAGCCTCTTGACCCTCTGCAGAGTCGACTCCAATTGCCCTCCCTCCTTCCTGAGCTCCCGTGCTCTCCTGACTGCCCTGACTTAGCCTGCTCTACTCTGTTCCGTCATGACCAGCATCGGTCACTGAGGTTCAATTTGATGCTCCAGCCACTGTGCTCAATACGGGGCTAAGTGCTGGGTCTCAGAACTGAGTGGGGCTCAGGCTCTGCCCTCAGGAATCTCAATTTAGTAAAGATGTCCTCCTTTCTCTACACATGGCCTCTTTCCTGGAACTTCTAACTGCTCCAGCCCCCTTCAAGCTTAAGTACGCCAAAGTTCCCATCTGCCCAGTGCTTGACTGCTCTCTAATTTTCCCTCAGGGATTAATTTGCTGTTCTCTTTGGAGATCAGCCCCAATTAAGGACCGGCCCCCCCGCACCCCCTGCCCTGAGCTCCTCGGCATGGCACCGTACCAGCCATGGTATAACCCAAGCCCGCCTTCCATTTCAGCCCCCATTTCTTCTCTACAAGCATCCTGTGCTCCGTCTACACTGGACCTCTTGCTCTTCTTCAAACAAGCCCTTCCTATTCCAGTCTCCATGCCTTTAATTATGCTGTTTCCATCTGTTCCTCTCCCCATCTGTGCCCGTAGAAAAATTACTAATTCTTTAAAGCCCATTACAAATGCCACCTCTTGCAAGATTTCTCTGATTCTTCTGGAGCTTTCCATTTCCAGAAACTAGAAATATGCTCGTATCCCCTCTTTACTCCCATGCCACACTGTGCCTCTCTTATATCCCCTACTTTATTCTGTCTTGGACTGTGTGCCTACATTGCCCTCCACTCTGGCCTGAGACTTCACTGGCAGTGACGGTGCTCGCTTAGCCA
>NW_007735340.1:27028-36850 GCF_000696425.1 Galeopterus variegatus | reverse complement strand
TCCAGAAACTAGAAATATGCTCGTATCCCCTCTTTACTCCCATGCCACACTGTGCCTCTCTTATATCCCCTACTTTATTCTGTCTTGGACTGTGTGCCTACATTGCCCTCCACTCTGGCCTGAGACTTCACTGGCAGTGACGGTGCTCGCTTAGCCACGTGTGCCTGATGTTGCTTGACTTCCATGCATGGGCATAACCATACTCGACCTATGCTTATGGGACTGAGCTGAAATATACAGACTCAAAGAAAAATCCTCACTGGAGCCCACCTTCCCCACCCCTCCAGCCCATCATCATTTTTTCTCAAAAACCATCTTTAGGAAATAGTATTCTCAGGATCAAAAACCAAAAACTAATTCTTTTCCATGAGATGTCTTAGTTTGGAGATGACTAAGATGCCCCTCCTCAGTCAGGGGTAGAATGATGACATGGCACTTCTAGCCAGCTGCTTGGGATGAGCCTTTAGGGGAAGCCAAGCAGGGTGAGGACAGCCAAAGCCATCTGTGTTCCCATCTCAGGCCCCTACGGTGTCCCTGCATGACATCAGTACAGTTATCTATCTTCTCAGAGTCTTAGAGTTAATCTTCTCCTTGGGATTAATGGGAAAATAACCAGGATTTTATATATTTTTATAAATTTATAGTTTTATAATTTCCTTAAATACCATAGCTCTAGTCCTAGCAAAAAGCCACCAGCCATGGGAATCCAGTCCGTACTTCCTCCTCTTGAAGAAAAGATACTTTCCACAATTGGAGGTTTTGTATCATAAACATCATCATCAAAATTCAAAATTTCTAAATGCTCTATTTAGCTATAATGACCTATTTTTTTTCCGAGAAAATGTCCAAAGTAGAAGACTGAGCAGACCCGTGTACTCTGGTAGTTGAGAGAGAAAAACAGAGGTCTCTGTTGACCCCCTCCCCCTGCCTGGTACAATGGCAGGAAACAGGATTCCTGGGGCATAGCCTCCGAAATCTCAGGCTACAGAGAACAACAAGTGAAAATCACTGCCTTAAATCCCTGCGGAATTTGTTTTTATGACTTTAAAACCTTTGAGATTAGACTTGACAAAGAACTCAACATGACTTTGTGGGAACACAGAAAGCCAAGAATCCAAGAGCAGCTAAATAGACAAGTGGGGGTCTTTTGATATATATATATATATATCAAAAGTGATATCGGTAAAAAAGTTATATGTAGCAAAAGTTAAGCCAGTAAAAACAAACCCATTCCTTTGGAAGTATTGCACCAATCTGGTTCTTGAGCTCTTAATGGCTGCCCTCACCAAACCAAGCCAAGCCAAGCCATGCCAAACAATCATAAGTGAGTCATCTGACATTGAATATATCTAGATTAAATTTTTTTTTTTCAGAAAATATGAGCTTTGGGGACCCTTCATTTTCAAGTAGCTATTTTAAATACACCAAAGACACTGAAAAGATACATCTAGGAAGCTTTCACCTTTTGGTTTATTGCACCTTGGAAGGATCTTCTAGCATTTACTTAGCAAATCTTTCTTAGAAGCTTTAATTTTTAAAATTAAAACAATTTTATCTATAAAATCATTTAAAATTATTAAAATTATTTTTATCTATATTAAAATAATAGTCTATGAATAGTCTAATAATGTAGATAAAATGCTTGAAAATTAAAATTTAAATCAGATTGAAGTGCACAACACTTTAATGGTAAATACTGGAGGAGAAAGACATCTAATAGTGTTTGCTATTGTGGAACTGTAATTATAAAGGAAAAGAACGTAAGAGTGAAGGTAGAAACATGTGGAGGAGAAAGACATCTAATAGTGTTTGCTATTGTGGAACTGTAATTATAAAGGAAAAGAATGTAAGAGTGAAGGTAGAAACATGTACTTAACTAATTAGACCTGAATGGGACACTTTCTTATAAATACATTCAATCGATAAAATAAGTATAATAAGAAAGAATCTCTGTATTTATTGTCATGATTCTTAAGCCATTTTACTTGAGAAAAATTTTAAACTTTTTGATAAAAGAAACAATTTTGGGTGTAAAAGGAATATATCTCAAAATTCTGAAATAGTTTTATACAATCCAATAACACATAAAGGACAGATGGAGGCGACTAAAAAATTTGCAGGCCTTATTTCTGGCATGAGCCACTTTCTTCTTTCATGTCTACTGATATTTATTTTATAAATATTCACCTGTGTAAATTATTATGCTTACTATTTTTCTCTAGAATGTGACATAGTAATTCATAAAAAAAATTAGAAAATATACATGATGATGATTGATGCTAGGCCTGCAAAAGCGGATCACTTCTAAAATCAAAGAAAACCATGAACACATTAAAAAGATTTTTCCATTGAGTTTCTAAAAAAACAGAAAAAAAGAAGGAAAATGATCTTAGAAATGATCCCGGAAGCAAATGCATAGTGACATTTGGATTTGGTTTAAGTATCATATAAAAATTTATGTTGTAATTTCTTTATAAACAAGCTATAAAGAAAAGTAAAATTTTTCTATTATTATGTTATAATTTTTGGAACTTACTTTCAAAATCCAGGAAAAAATGTGGATAGTTTTCAATTTCTCTGGTAAGGACTTTGAGCAGATTTCCCATCCCAGCAAACCTAGGAAAGGCAACACAAAACCCAATACTGTTAGCAACATAAAAACTAGACCTGCATGAATGCTGCTGGACCCTCCATAGCCACCTCTTAAGACCACACAGAAGACATTTCCATCCCAGGAGATGAGCAATAACTTAGCAGCTCGTTTTTGAATTCGTAGCAGATAAACATCTCTGAGGTGCTGGTCTCTAAAACTTAGGGACATCTGGCTTAAACCATCCAAAGTATAACAGTGATAAAAGTGTCATAAGCTCTCTCTGGAGAATACACTTGCAACCTGTATCTCATTCATTTAGCAAAACAATTAACCGAAGAATACTGTGTGGAAAGAATCAGGTATTTTAGTTACAGGAGGCAGAGTTTAGGTGTCCTCTACAAAGGGCTTCCCTCTTCCCTATGTCTTGCTTTCTTTCTATTGATATGAAATATACCATGTTAATGAACAAGCACAACAAAGATGGCATTATTAAAACATCTGTCCAGGAAGGTAAGTTTCTTAAAGTTCAAGAGGAGAAGTTTAGAAAACACAGATTTACAGTTCCAGATACTCCTCTTAACATGCATAGGAGCACTTATTGGATAAGTATTCAAGAAGTACTCACAAAGGGGCTCTGAAAACAGACTCTAGGACGCCCTTACATGGAATGTTTTCTGCTTTGGAGAATAGCATTGGAAGGTGGTCCTCCTTTCATCATGACCACTCTTGAGGGCCTTTCTTTCTTGGAAGCAGCAGTCTTCCTCAATGTCTGATTTTCCAGGACACTGCCCCTTCTCTACCAAGGTGAAAGTATGTGGGCATCTGGGTCACTGGGTCCTTGGCATGATGGCTTTGGCTATTGACTGGGCCTGTTTTCTCATGCAGGGACTTATTTATAAAGATGAAGACACAGTCTTAAAAATCTGAAGCACAGAGTAGGCCAAAATAACCATTTGGCCAACTGATGTTTTCAAAATACGTATAGTGTAAAGTTGTAGATGAATAAGACCATAGAGAAGAGTGTCTGAAAGAGCCTCACAAATATAAGGCACCATCAAACTGCCCTGTTATTCTAGAGCAAGTCATTGCAGCTGTGGGTTTTGGGTTCCTCATCTGCACAACAGTAATTATAACAGCATCTCCTCCATGGAACTCTTGCAAGGACTAAATGAAATGAGTGTGAAAGCATCATGTATAATGTAAAATGTTTTGCAAATATTAGCTATAATCATTTGACGTTTCAACTCATCTTATGGGTTAAGATATTCATAGAATCAGATAGATACATGTAATATCTCTAGAATTTGTATTTTTCTTTATCTTTCTGGTTTGATCTCTCCAATTCCATGATCCCTTATGCATATCTCTTTCACAAAAGCTATAATCAGGTACATGCTTAAAAGGTATTAATAGGTGAAAGGAATTTTTCTACATGTGAGGCACTGTATTTGAGATACATTTCCTATCTCATATTCAAGATATGACTAGCAGCAAGATATATTTTTTTAGAGATTAAAAATTTTTGACTAAAATTAAGTATAGAAGCTGATTGAAAAAATATAAATCATTATGAAAGAAAAGTAAATTTTCAAAAGAACAATATTTATATAAATTGTGATAATCAGAGATTGGAGTCTTCAGATAACTCTATATAGATTAATACTCATTTTCAATGCAAAGTTCCCAAGCATAAACAAATGCTTTTGAAAATACGAATAGCAAGGTCACTATTAGTAAATGCTCATTTACTAATCATTGAAAACTGCAATTTTTAATCAAATGGTTGTGTCTAAGGCTACTCAGGGGAAAATAAGGACTCTCTTAAAGAAATAGTTCTCTGGTAACATATCCAATTTCAAAAAAGAGAAGTGAATTAATACACACACACACCCGATTTGGAGCAGTATTTTTGCTTGAAAGAAAAAAATTAATTGATAGCATTAGCTGCATTCACAAAGTGTAAAACCAAATAAGATCAACCAGGGCTTATTTTTAAAAAATGTGACCATAGTTTATGGGGAAATTCACTTGTTTTTCATAAATAAGACATAACAAAGGTCTCAGGACCAAGGCGAAGGTAAATGATGACCTTTGTCTGTGTATGCCAAAATTTCAAAGCTCAATTTTCATAATTAGATAACAAGCACCTAGAAGGTTTCTCTTTTCTTTTTTAAAAATCTCATCATCACTTCTGCTTCTTTAAAAAACTTAATTTCTTTCCTGCCTATTTGCTTCTTTTAAAAAAAAATTGAAAGATCATTGATTGTACATATCTGTGGGGTACAGCATGTGTCAAAGGTAGGGAAGGTATCATTGGACCCGTTTCACAGATAAGAACTCAGTGATCCAGTGTCCTGGGGGGTACAGGTATGTACAATTAATTATGCTTCAATAAAAAAAGAAAAAAGAAGAAGCAAACAGCTGTGACATGAAAGGAGAATTCCTAAGCCAATACCAACTTTTATCAATAAAGAACAGAAGGTGAGAAAATAAATACAGGCTGAGCATCCCTAATCCAAAAATCCAAAATCTGAAATGCTCCCAGATCTAAAACTTTTTGAGCTGACAGGACTCTCAAAGAAAATGCTCAATGGAACATTTAGGATTTTGGATTTTTGGATCAGGAAAACTCAATTGCTTAAATATCTGCAAATATTCTAAAAACAAACAAACAAACAAAAAATTCTGAAACCCAAAGCACTTGTGGTCCCAAGTGCTTCAAATAAGGAATACTCAACTTGCAAATAAAACAGCAGTCCTACTAGGGTTTATTTTCTAATTGTTAAGGTTTAAGATGATAATACTCAAGGCTTCTTCTATAAGAAGGGACAGATTTTGTTAGCATTTTGAATGAGACAGTACCTTCAGAATTTACAATATTCAGCATCCCTGCTCTGAAAGCTTTAAGAAAGTAAAGACTCGGATCTATAACTCTATCTATAACTCAGTATTTGGGGGATTAAGAAATCTTTGTTGATCCAATAGTTTTGGCAACACAACACATACACCACTGACTGATCGTGACTGTAACAATGACATATATTTATATAACACACATCTTTGTTAAAGATGTGTCTGGCTGCATTTATCCTCACTATGAGCATGTAAAATGGGAATTATTGGAACCATTTCACAGATAAGAACTCAGTGACCCAGTGTCCTTCCCAAGCTCTTCCAGATGGGTCCTCGACTTCCCGATTTGTGATCTCACTGCATCCCCTAATTTCATCAGAATATACTCCACACTAGAACTGGGATCACTTTCTTAAGCTCTTATTTTATAAGAAAAAGACTTGCCCAAAGACCAATAGCACATTAGGCCCGAAGAAGGAACTAGAATAGAGACGTTGTGCCTCTCAATCTCATACTCTGACCATGCACACAAAAAAGTCAATGGGACATCAAATCCATCTTGTAAGGCACAGCACATTGTTATCACTAGAGGCTTTCTGCTCCCTGTTAGTAGGGTCTCGCTAGGGCACGCTGAACTCAGGATGCTCACTGCTCCCTATCAAGGACATCCCCACTGGTAGTTAAGAACAATTTCACACATTTCCCTCTCTCCTAACCTTTGTTACCCTAACTCAGACCCTCAGCAGAGCTTGTCTGTACCCTGAAAATAGCCTACAAACCGATCTTCCTGCCCCCACTCTTGTCTCCCTCCCACTCACTTCCATATTGCTGACAGAACCATCTTTCCAAATACATATCTGATCATGTTACTTCCTGGCTTAATATGCTTCCGTGGCTCTCCAGTTCTCGCAGGATAAAATGCATCTAAATGCATGCACCTGGCACAGAAAGCCTGACTCTGGACTCTGCTTGCCTCCTCTGCCCCTTCTCTCCCTCCACCTGCCCACACGCCCTCCACTCTACCCACACCTTGCTCTGTCCTAAAGGAGCCCTGATCTTTACTGCCCCAGGACCTTTGCACACACAGCTGCTTCTGCTTAACATTTTTAACAAGCTAGAGCAATGAGAACATTTCACATATTACCATATTTTAAATTTCACAACAATCGTATGAGGCAGGACATGTTATTATCCCAATTTTTGGCAATGAAGAAATAGTCCTAGAGATTTAAAAACTTGCTGAAGCTCACAAGTGATAGAACAGGATCTGGAATCCAATTCTATTTGACCTCTAAGCACTGTCTCCCCCGCATTCCTTTCTAAGTATGAGCATGGAAATCAAGACCCTGGGAAGGACCCCCAAGCCCTCCCTACTGTTCCAGAGAGATTTAAAAACTTGCTGAAGCTCACAAGTGATAGAACAGGATCTGGAATCCAATTCTATCTGAACTCTAAGCACTGTCTCCCCCCCATTCCCTTCTAAGTATGAGCATGGAAATCAAGACCCTGGGAAGGACCCCCAAGCCCTCCCTACTGTTCCACTCCATTCTCACCAAACAAAACCCACTCTCTGTGCTCACCTAACACCTGTGCATACCATGTGACAGCACCTCTCAGCTTTCTCCTGTATCTCTCTGATGTAAGGTCTTCTTGGGCAGGGTTGTTTTCACACTTGAGTGTATCCCTAGCTCTTAGGACAGGGCATGGCGTGTAGTAAGCACTGGGAAGGAAATAAATCCCTAAGACTGTTCTGTCCAGTGGTTTCCAAGCATCAGTCCCTCCAAGGCAAAATGAGAAAAATAAAGTCTATATCATGAGCCATTAAGAAATCTGAAGCTATTCAAACGTTTCTATGTTACTGTTTTTATTTAACTTATACAATAATGGAGATAGTTGTGTCCTAAATTTGTAAAGTTTATTTTGAAATTTTATTGGTTCATGATATCTGGAAGTCCAGAAACTACTCACCCGCATACTCAGTGATTGGCATGGTGTTGGGAGCAGAGTTACAGGTGCCACCTTGTCTCTCCTCTCAGGCCAGTGCCTTCAGCTGCAGCTGCTACCTGATCACTCAGTGTCACTATAATTCTGACCTCCTAACTACAATGGGGCCCCAAGATTTCCCTGGTAGAATAGAGGAAAGCAGTCCAGTTTTGGCTTTAAGGATGTTTCTGGGGACTGGATGTGATGTTAGGAGGGCGATTAAGACAAGCTACTTTTCAAGCTTATCAATAAGTCGGGAGACACCACGATGAGCGGCCAGGACAGAAGTAGCTGTCAGTGACGTCAGAGGCTGGCCAACTCCCTCTCTGCCCTGTAAAGCCAGCCACACCCTTGGCTCCTTCCAGGAATCATCGGCTGGCATCCAGACAGTGCCCCAGCTCCAACACGGCTAGTATTCAGACAGCTCAGAGACACTTTCTCCTGGTAACTGCAGAGCCCCTTACACAACATTTATACTGCCTGGCTGTTTCGAATTATAAGCAAAACAAACTGCCAGCTTCCAATTAACCATTGGCCTATAATATGTCAGATACAAATGAGGTGGCTATAAAATATACTTCTCAATTAAAGTAAAGACTCATTTCTTAAATGATATGAGCAGCTGCTTTTCTGAGGAAAACAAAAACAAAAACAAAAAAACTGCACCAATGGAATGAAGTAGCTCAACTCATAAATTCCAGGAGTCTGAATTTGCTATAGCAGGTTAGCAATTGTAGATAGCTGGGCTGGGCTGCAAAAGGCCCTCTCCATCTGCCATATTTGCAGTGAAGTCCTGAGGTTTTCTGTTCTGTGGCAGAGTGTGTTGCCAAGAATCCAACAGATGATTTCATTCCAAGACGAAGGAAGAAATCTGAAGTGGAGTGAGTCTATTAAGCACTTTCATCTGACAATAAAAATGAGTTAATGGCTAAAATGTGTTTTCAAAATGTTTTAACACTACAAGTAATGACACTTAAGTGGGACAATGCCTTGAATATCCTCATCGATCATTAATACCACGGTGTCTCTCAAAAGGGCTTGGTATTCTCTGTGGGGCACAAGCTGCTAGAGACCAGCTGTAAGGCAATCCATGGGAACTCTCAAAACAAAAGAAAAGAAAACAAAACCAGGAGACCATTATGGAATTGAACAATTAAGTGCAAGTTTAAAATAGTCCTTTGAATATCTGAGTTCAGTTTTCTAAAATAGACTATTACTTCATCATAGCCAGTTTTCCTATAAACAGCAATATTACAGCAGCATAAAGTCTCCAAGAACTGGGGACAAAATTAGATTCTTTTTTAGGGAATGAAAGTCAATGTGCCCCCAGATTTTGAATGCTGGTGAATATGGAAGCAATCGCCTGGGGCTCAGCTGTGGACCAGCCCACCACTGGGAGGGCTTTCGTGAACCTGTCCCCGTCCACTTGGGACATCAAGAGCATGTATAGGAGGTAACTGTGTGATAAGTCTGCCCTTGCCTGAGAGCACTGACAGGCTCAGCCCACCTAGGCCAGTTCTGCCTAATTTCAAAGGGAAAGAGACACCCTGCAGAGCAAGTAGCCCCAGAGACCCCAGTGCTGGCCTTGGGAATGCAGATCACTCACTGCGTGGGGGGCTCCACCTCTCAGATGGCTTCTGCCTCATTCTAGTACATGAAGGGTCATGTCATCTGCAAACAGGGACAGTTTGACTTCATCTTTTCCAATCTGCATACCCTTTATTTCCTTCTCTTCTCTGATTGCTCTGGCTAGTACTTCCAACACTATGTTGAATAGGAGTGGTGAGAGTGGGCATCCTTGTCTAGTTCCTGATCTTAAGGCAAATGCTTCAGCTTTTCCTCATTCAAGATTATATTGGCAGTGGGATTATCATATATGGCTTTAATTATGTTGAGATACTTTCCATCTATACCTAACTTGTAGAGAATCTTTTATCATGAACAAATGTTGAATTTTGTCAAATGGTTTTCCAGCATCTATAGAGATGATCATATGGTCCTTGTGTTTGATTTTGTTGGTGTGGTGTATCACATTTGTTGATTTCCATATGTTGAACCAACCTTGCATCCCTGGGATTAATCCCACTTGATCATGGTGTATAATTTTGCATATGTGTTGCTGTATTCTGTTGGCTAGTAATTTACTGAGGATTTTTGCATCTATATCCATCAAGGATATTGGCCTGTACTTTTCTTTTTTTGTTGTATCTTTGTCTGGTTTTGGTATCAGGGTGATGTTTACTTCATAGAATGAGTTTGGGAGAATGGTCTCTGTTTATCGAACAGCCTAAAGCCTCTACAAAAAAACTCTTAGGGCCGGCCCGGTGGCGCACTGGATAAGTGTGCCGCTTGGGAAGTGTCTCGGCGCTCCCGCCCGAGGGTTCGGATCCCAC
>NW_007735340.1:22731-26343 GCF_000696425.1 Galeopterus variegatus | reverse complement strand
TGGGAGCTAAAAATAAATAAAGAAACACACAAACAAACGGTGGGGGCAGGAAGAAGACACAATATTCATAATTCCTTGAAGTTGTTAAGACAAGCGAACAGATATGAGGTTGATAGGAAGGAGGGGGAAGGGGGAGAGGGAGGATTTGGTAAAGGGACACAAAAATCAACCACATTGTATATTGATAAAATAAAATTAAATTAAAAAAAAAAAAAAGAAAATGAAGGGATGCCTAGAAGTTACTTGAAATGTGGGCCGACAGCAGATTAGATTGAACACACTGGCAGTTCTCCAGGATTACACGCCTCCTTTCTCCAGAGTTCTTTTTCTGGTCTTTAACAAAAACAGCAGCCAGGAGGAGGCTCGTCCTCCTGCAGGGAGCAGCAGGAGGCGGCTGGTCAAGCCTCCTCGGTGGGACGCTGCAGGACCTGGCTGCTCACTCCTCTCCATCTCTCGTGATGACCTTCCTAAGTCTCCGCCTTCTCCTCCTGACCTTCCCATCAGGGTCTCCAGTGTTCTTCCTTCACATCGCTTCTCACGCTCCCTGCAACACCCACCCAACTCCATCGTCGAGCCACATGCCAGTGTCTTCTCCTCTGGCCCCACACTGGATCTCGGTCCTCAGCTCCAGGCCCGTAAATTTCAGTGAGTTTCCCACAAGCACAGCAATTTTGGGAAGGCCCTAAGACCCTCACCTTCTGCCCTTCCTGAATCTCCTCTTCCTCCCTAGATTAATGAAAGTCCTTGTCATCCATCTGATTACAGAAGACAGAACCTGCGTATCATCTGAGATGTCTCCACCTGCCGCAAACCTCAGATCACACTCACCAAACTCTTGCAAGTTAGCTCCGCACACCTCCCTGGGCCCCGTTCCTCTGCCCTGTGCCCTTCACCCTCCTCTCCTGTCCCATCATTCCGACATGGGGAACTTCAGGCCCCTCCGATCATTCCCCAGTCTCTAAGCATGTTACAGGAAATGTCACATATAAAACAAACGCTGCTGAGTTAAAACTCTTCTGAATCTGTTCTCATACGATATAACCAAAAAAAGAAGAAGGAAAAAAGAGGCTCTCTCCTCATCGCACATTGTTCTTAAATTTCTCTTTCTCCACTGTCTTCTGTTGGCTGGTGAAATATTCCCTATCAGGTCAATGCACAGGGAGGTGAGGTGCTATTGAAAAGAGTCCTTCTGAGAAGTAAAAGCTCTCTGACAAATTCAGCAGCCCCAGGGCGATGGATTGACTTGATTTCTAAATCAAGGCTGTCAGATGCTGAGTTGTCTTAACCGGGGGCTCACCTGAGTACCAAAGGAGGCTTTGGAATTGACATGTCAAAGCATTAGGGGAATTAGTTCCTAGATCAAATTTATTGTGGGGAGTGCGGGATGTCAAAAATTATATAAGTATCAAAAAAAAAATACAACAAAAGCCATTTCACATGCTAAAAGCCTGAAGAATCTGAGGCCATGGGAGGTTGGCGTTAGGAATGATCCAAATGCCAAACCTCCCTTGAAATCTCAGAGACAGGTGTTGTCCTCCCTTTGTTTCTGATTTCTGAAAGGAGCCACCACCGTAATTCCAAAGATCTCTTCATTGCACACAAAACTAACATTTTGATATAAAAGTCCTGGCTCGAACCCCAAGCAAGGGGTGAAGACTAACACCTTCAATCTGGGACAAGAAAGGCAGATGTGCAGAGAGTCTGCAGGGTGCTAGGAGGTGGGCCTGTTAGGCATGGGGGCTGCTCCCTGGGACAGGCTTCATGGGGCAGGTGGGACCTGGAGCTACCTGGGTAGAAGGAAGGCATGCTTTAGTGTGAACTCTTTCCAAGCTGGATGTCAGATAAAAGTGGGTAAAATGTTTTAGCTGGTATTCTAGGCCATACGACCCGGCCAGCAGCTTTCTCTCACATTCAGCCCCTCTGGTGAGGCCTCTCTGAACACACTGCACTTTAACTGCATCAGAATGGGCGTGCCATGGGCACTGGCCTCCTTCTCGCTTCTGTTCTTTCACTCATGCTGTTTCCTTTGCCTGGAACGCCCTTTCCTTCTCTGCCTGTGGATATCCCGTCTATCTTTCAACCAAATGAAATAGTATTTCCTTCCAGAAACCTTCTTCCCACCCCCCCAGGCAGAATTACCACCTTTCTTGCTGTGGGTTCTCTCAAGGGCTCTGTGCTGCTCATCTTCAATGTGTTACCCGTTTCACCAACTCCTCCACACCCCTCCCCACCCAGGCACCCAGCGCAGCCCAGCACCTAGCAGTCTTCCTTCATGTCCACTGCAATGGATCGAGTGTTGTGTAAGGAGTGACCGCACAGCAACATCAGCAAAGATGTCAACCACATACAAACTGAGCAGAGAAAATGGTCATTGGTAAGAAGAACAGGTCAGAGAAAAATAAGCATTTCCCAAAACATAAACATTTTGGGGTGCTTCACCTTTTTGTTTTAGGATACAGACTACTTTTAAAAATCTGATGAAAATCGACCTTCCCTGAAAAATGCACAGATTGACATATTTCCAGGAGGTACAATAAGTACGCTGAAACCCAGGAAAAGAAACCCCTCATCTATTTTAAAAATCACAAATTGCAGTTCACAGACAGCCAAGCAGGAGGAAGGCATTTGCAAGGGTGTAAACCACAGACTAACCTACTCTAGAAAGGGAATGAGTTAGTGGGAATAGCATGAGTTTTAGAGACGTTGGGAGAGTCACTGTACTCTCTGTAAAATGCAAATCCTAATACAGTACTCACTTCTCAGTGTTGTGATTAAGTAAACAAGAGGAACCACAGGTAAAGTTCCTAGTGTAGTACCTAGCATGCAGTCTGCCCCAGACAACAAATACTCTTTACTCACGCCCCCTGGCTTGTATTTAAAAAATTGCAGCCCCACGCAAAGAAGTCATTTCCCTTTCAGCAATCAATCCTGCACTCTTGCTTTGGAGCTGGGGAAGAAAGCGGACTTAGACCACCGCCTCAGTGAAGAGGTGAAGCCGGGTGCTGAATGGCTGCTGTGGACTCATTTGCATGGCTATTAATCATACAAGAGCCCATTTATGACAAACACAGTTCCCTCCCTTTGCATGACAAGGCGCATGGGTCCACAGAGCACCATTATCCAAAAAGAAAAAACAAAAAACAACACAGAGCATTGTGGGCGACGCGGGCGAAGCCGAGTGAACACACACAAGCGGACATTGTAAGGCTGTTTGCACAACCCCGCCGTGCTCCTCGCGGATTTCCTGCCAAGGAGACATTCAGATCTCACAGAGCCGGCTGCAGACATTTGCTCATTCAACATGGCTTCAGGCAAAGGGCTGCGGAAAGCCGGTGCATGGTCCCCTCTGCTGGTCATCCCTGGAACTGCCGGCCAGGGATCCTGAGGCGCGCAGTGCCGCAGGCCTGAGCCTTGGAGTCTGGAAGGCCTGAGAGTAAGTGTCAGCATCTCAACTGTAACAGGTATTAGCTACAGGACCTTGGACAAGTCACCTCCCTCCTCAGCCTTTAGTTTCTAGATGGAGGGCACATATGCTTCCACCACAGGACCTTGGCACTTGCTAGTAGTTCTGTCTGAAATGCTCTTCCCCAACATATCTGCAGGCTTTTTTTT
>NW_007735340.1:20747-22048 GCF_000696425.1 Galeopterus variegatus | reverse complement strand
TTTTTTTTATATCTACATTCAAGATTTATTTTTCAATGGATCTCAACCTAACTATTTTGTCCAAAATAGTACTTCACCCCACTTCCCAGTCACTCTCTTTATTTTTCTTTTTAATATCTATCAAGATTGATGTATGTCCCCCCAACTCCTAGAATAGGGTCTGACACACAGTAGGTACTCCATACGTGTATATGAGATGAATAATAAAGACATCTCCCATGACTCCCCTGTAGTTTCTCCTCTTTAACAAAACGTAAGTTCTTCCATCATATCACCAGGAGAGGAGAGGTTCTCAGATCATCCTAATATTTTGGTCACACACTGTCACTGGTCAAAGTGTCTACGACTGTGTAGTATCTAGAACTCTATGTAGGATCCCGTGTGGTCTGACCATCAGGATTCTTTCTTCCACCTGCACACTACACCTCTGCTGATGCAACCTAAGAAGGTTCTGAGGAATTTTGGGAGACATAGCACATTGACAATATGTATTGATTTACATCCCAAAAATATATAATTGAGCACTTATTGTTTATTTAGTGAGCTGATAATAATAGTAGCTTCCATACAGTGTGTATATATTCTGTGCTAGGACTTATGTTGAATACGTACTTTACATATATTGTCATATTTCATCCCAAAATCAACCTCTCAGGATATGCACGATCACTATCTCCGTTTTGTAAATGAGAACACTGAAGCCAGCTGAGTAAGTTGCCCAAGGCTCCTCAGCTAATTACCAGCAGAACTGAGATGTGAATACGTGCCATTTTATCAGAAAACTCACCCTTGAAGCCCCTGTGTTATCTACTTGTCTGATATTCCGTAGCTACCACTAGATGTGTTCGAGAAATAGAAAATGGCTGAAGACATGGCCTATGGCCTCTAGTCGGGGCAGGAGGTGGTGCTGCTAAAGCTACACCCACGGAACTACTAAGCAGCGTGGGCAGTGAACTGTGCAGTATTGAGTAAGGTTTCTAATTGCAAATCAGCGTAGGTGATGCCAGGGAAAGATTCCTGGAGGAGCTAGAATAGGAACTGAACTTTGAGAGAGTCACAGGAGGCTCATTTAGATAAAAATGAGAGAGAAGTAGTCATTCCAGGGGAAAGAAAATGCACAGTCAGTAGGCACGGTCCTAATGAGAGACAGCAGGAAACCACAGATTAGAAGGTGTGCTTCGTGGGGCTACTGAAGGGAGAGATCAGAAAAAACTGGATAAGGATTGATAACAGGAACTTCCAAACCAGAAAGCAGGAGCAGGGACACTGCTGAACAGAAATGTGGCCTGGCCCTTTACGCA
>NW_007735340.1:18299-20364 GCF_000696425.1 Galeopterus variegatus | reverse complement strand
CAAACCAGAAAGCAGGAGCAGGGACACTGCTGAACAGAAATGTGGCCTGGCCCTTTACGCAAGTCAGAGGGTTATTGTGTAACCCGGGCCTATGGATGTGGAAGAAAGCCACTGAGTGAACAGAGACACAGACTCTGTAGCTCTGTGTCCTAATCTCATTTGAGTCTCTTATTTGCTATGGGACTTTGGGGGACGGCCATTCCCCTTGCCCTGAGTCTCATTTTCCTTATTGTCTGTAACCCAACAGGACTGAGCTAGATGATCAGGCAAACTCCTCCCTATTCCATCATCCTAGGGTTTTATAAAATAAGCATATCAACAATTCCTAAATATGTATTCAGGCAACCTAATGCGAAGCCATGAGCTAAATTAATTAAAATGAGATGCAACTCGATTTAAGAAACAGAACTGCAGGCCAACACACTTCCACAGAGCATCTGCCGTCTTGTACCTTGAAGCCCTTTAGATTTCAAGTTACTGAGAATGGACAGTGGTGACAGAGGTTCAGCACTCTCGAGTGTACCATGCCATATCAAAATTGGCTGCTGCTGCAATCAGGGAGTGATTCCAGAAAATAGGAATTCTGAAATCAGGTGGAATGAATAAACTACTAAAGACAAGCTACTCTCAGGCCCTTTGGTACTTCTGAAGCATCACATGTCACGAAATGCATGGTTATGTGGACTGCAAATCATTTTCATATATTCAGCAGAGCAAGCCCCGAAGTCCTTATACAAAGCCATACACGGACAGGCTGGTTTCATCTAGCAGGTGTACTCAGAGGTCTAATATGATTTTTCTCTAATTCAGACTCTCTCCCTTTGGAATTCTAGAGGCAATTAGGACCTGCCACATTCCCAGCCCCAGGATCCCAAATGAGGTCTCACTGCAATTATAATAACAGTAAAATGTTATAACATTAAGGCAATAGGTTGAAGAGAGTTTGCAAATACCAAAGTTATGTCTGTTGGCTTTCAAAAAAATTCTGTGAGATGACAAAACAATGCTGTTAATAAAGATCCCAAGGCTTTAGAACCTACTTACATCCCCCAGGCAATGGCAGCATTTAGTTGGAATAAGTTATAAACTTTTTCAAAATTTCTACAAATTGTGAGTATAACCAAAAATCCTGTAGAGTTGGCAATACTCTGTCGGCTCTGCTCAGTTATCTGTCCACCCATATTTCACCCCACAGTTAATTCAGTTCAGCTGATCCCCCACCCCCACCTAAATCCAACACCCCTCCTCACCCTTGCCATTTGCCTCCACGGTAGGACCGACCTCTTCCTTCTTACGGCCTTAATATATATACCCTGTAAAATTTGTATATATTTCCATCAAAAATATGATATTCACATGTCTTTTGAGCTCCTTGAGTGCAGGTCTTAATCATCACACCATTCTCCATACCTAACACAGTTCTCAAGGCATTATAGAAAGCTCGTGAATAGTCAGAGAAATGAATACATGAGCATTGCTCTTTTCAGAAACTAGAGCTAAACAAAGCAAGGTCCCTACGGCCTAGGAGCACAGCCCAGGAAGGGTGAGAAGCCACGTTCAAAGACAATTGTAACCGGGGGAGGCTCAAGTGAAAAGCACTGTCTGGGTAAAGGCAAAGCATTTGGAGAAAGGGGTACAAAACATGTGGGGACTCATCTGGGGAGGTTTTCTGCAGAAAGGGGCAGTACAGATGGGTGGAGGAGAGGAAGAAGCTTCCAGTGGACATTGGACCGCCTCAAAGCCATAAGCTGGAAAGAAGGGGACCCAAGGTCCTCCACCTTGGGCTCTGCTGAGATCACACACACTGGAGTGGGTGGTGATGAGGTGCTTTTGCAGCAACGGCTGTCACAGGCTCGGCTTTCCGAGCTATTGGCAGATCCCAGTCTTGTGGTTCTGATGAAGTGGTGGAACCAGTTCTCCATGTGGCTTTTAAAGCTGCTCTGAAGGTAGCTCCCTGCCAGGCCACAGTGCCCGAAGGATCTGAAGGGTCCTGCGGGGAGAACTCCTGCCCTCTGTCCTGCTCGCCCCAGCCCAGGAGTCCCCTCTCCTAGCACATTTCCACATC
>NW_007735340.1:15281-17826 GCF_000696425.1 Galeopterus variegatus | reverse complement strand
TGCAGAAAGGGGCAGTACAGATGGGTGGAGGAGAGGAAGAAGCTTCCAGTGGACATTGGACCGCCTCAAAGCCATAAGCTGGAAAGAAGGGGACCCAAGGTCCTCCACCTTGGGCTCTGCTGAGATCACACACACTGGAGTGGGTGGTGATGAGGTGCTTTTGCAGCAACGGCTGTCACAGGCTCGGCTTTCCGAGCTATTGGCAGATCCCAGTCTTGTGGTTCTGATGAAGTGGTGGAACCAGTTCTCCATGTGGCTTTTAAAGCTGCTCTGAAGGTAGCTCCCTGCCAGGCCACGGTGCCTGAAGGGTCCTGCGGGGAGAACTCCTGCCCTCTGTCCTGCTCGCCCCAGCCCAGGAGTCCCCTCTCCTAGCACATTTCCACATCCTAATCACTCCTGCTTACCTGCCTGCCTTCTCTTTTAGAGGGTGAACACCCCCAGGATGGAACTGGGACTCATTTATGCTTGAATCTAAGCACGTCACCCAGGGAATGTGTGTTTGCTGAATAAATGCAAGAACGAGGAGACAAGCGATGGCGGGAATGCCCAGATCAGGGTCCAAGAACCTCCGGTTCGAGCTTCTTCCAGCCAAGCACATAGGAGAGAGAAAGGGAGGGAGGGAGAGCGTGCAGGTGGGAGAGAGAAAAAGAATGAGAGGACAGGAGGAAGGAAGGAGGAAAGGAGGGAAGGAGGGAGAGAAGGGTCAGAGAAGGAAACATCGTTCCACCACTTTCCCACCTAGTTTAAGGACGTAGCTACTTTCAGGCACGTGACGAAGCAGACAGGGATCTCATGCTATGCTCGAAACTTAAGAAAAAATCTTGAGCCATTAGAAAAGTGAGATATGTTCTCAAGGATGCATAAATCAACTTCTGACAGAAGATGGAGCAGGATCTGAGAGCGGCCTGTGCCCAACCACTGGGATGAGATGTCAGCGCCCCACTTCAAGAAGAGGAGCCTGGCTTTGGGGGCTGAGCTATAAATCCAATGTCAGGGACAGGTGTGGCAAAGTAACTCTCCCCACCAGGTGGAGGTGGATTCAGATTTTGGGGATGCTCTTTTAAATCAAAATTCCTGCACCATGAGAATGCTTAAGGCTGAGAGTCCTTCTTGCATTTTTAGAAGTAGTACTTACTGCCTTCCACCTCCGGGCAGGTGGCCAGCTGTGAGAGTCCTGCCCCAGGAGGGGACACGATATTCTTCAGCCACCTTTCTTAGTACATATCAGAGCTGAGGGCCCTGATGCTGAAATCCCAAATAGATTCACAAGATGCCTTCCCTCGTTCCCCTGCTTGCATGCAGCCTCCACCTAGGTCAAATCCTCGTCATCAGACAACCACGCTGGTAATAGCCATTGCCTGAGTGTCCCCCCTGCACTCAGTGCTACATTAAGTGCTGCACGCAAATTACCTCATTTAATTCTCGCAACAACCTTCAAATGTACGTCAGTAGTTTAGTTTTCAGAGTTAACATATTTTGTATTTCTGCTAAAACGGAGAGCTTTTCCTTGGGTCACTGTAAGAACTTGCAGTTAAATACTTTGTCCACTAAGGGGCATTGTCATCTCACATTAAAAATGCCAGACCTAGTCAGGTAGGTACTTAGTACAAAAGCAGAAGTTTGTAAAAAAATAAAAATAAAAAAAGACAAAGCAGAGGGATCAATTTCAACATCCTGAATATTTTCTAAACACTATTCCCCTTAGTAGTAAAAAGTGTTTAAACTCATTGTTGCAGTAACTAAAGCTACTTAATGTAGTAACTCAACTCTTCCTTCGAGGTCATTCTAAAAGCATTAGTCTTGATCAGTTTGCCAGAAATGGAGCTATGACATTTGAGAAGGAGAAATTAATAGATTCAGCCCTTTGGCTTAGTAATTATCCTCTGCAATCCCTTCAACTCATTTCTTTTTTTTTTTTTTTTTGTCTTTTTCCGTGACCGGCAATGGATCGCAACCCTCAGTGTCGCCCCCGTACCGGACNGCGGGAGCGCCGCTGCGCTTCCCAAGCGGCGCACTACAGCAGTGCGCCACCGGGCCGGCCCCCTTCAACTCATTTCTTAAGTCACATGTTCCACTGAGGAAAATATCTGTCCTGTGGCTGAATCAACTTGACTCCAGCTACAAAGTGTAAAGAGTCAAAAAAGATTGAAATTCTATCACATGCTTATCAAAATGATTTTTGATGGGTCACTTTAGTGAAACCTCTGTTTAAAATTGTATTTAGAATCTGGAAAATACTCTGGAAATGCAAAATAAGACAGTTGGAGATACTCAATCTGCATCCCCAAGCCTGCACATACAGACAGATGGGGACACAGAAGTCCCAGTTGCTTCCACAGAGGAAGGCCCCACAGGAAACTTGCAATACACAAGAGAAGGCAACAAAGTCCCTGTGGAACTTCCCTGTTTAGCTCCATAATCCAAGACCACAATTAATCCAAACAAACAAACTCACAAAGTTTATCTCTGAATTTCTGCTGAGGACTGTCCCTGCTCTTGATGGTTTAGCCACACCCTCTCCTGATTTAAACTTTCCCCTGGAGCC
>NW_007735340.1:11841-14716 GCF_000696425.1 Galeopterus variegatus | reverse complement strand
TGGAAATGCAAAATAAGACAGTTGGAGATACTCAATCTGCATCCCCAAGCCTGCACATACACACAGATGGGGACACAGAAGTCCCAGTTACTTCCACAGAGGAAGGCCCCACAGGAAACTTGCAATACACAAGAGAAGGCAACAAAGTCCCTGTGGAACTTCCCTGTTTAGCTGCATAATCCAAGACCACAATTAATCCAAACAAACAAACTCACAAAGTTTATCTCTGAATTTCTGCTGAGGCCTGTCCCTGCTCTTGATGGTTTAGCCACACCCTCTCCTGATTTAAACTTTCCCCTGGAGCCTGCGCCCAGGCTGGTGTCTACTGCCACATGTGACTATATTTGAAAGCTTGGCCCTCATGCTCTGTGGGGCTTGCAGGCCTCACAGACAAATCAAGTGCTGTTTAGGTTATTTCTTAATTCCACTCAAAGACAGCAAATTTTTATTCAAGCACCAGGTCTAGAGCTGCTCCTCAGTTCATGCCAGCTGAAAACCCAGTTAACAATAGTCTCAGGTCATTCCGTGGAGAATGGAAGACACATTGAAACAGGAACATGGAGAGCCTGGGTCACCTGTCATGTTCCAACCATGTGTCCTTGGCAAGGTGCCACATCTGTCTTCATAGCTGCCTCTTCTTGAAAGCCGACTGGAGGCCGAGCTCTTTGCTGGCTCTTCTAATTCTCAAAATCCCTCTGTAAAAAAGTTTTTTCAGATAAGGAAACTGAGGCGCAGCAGGATTCTGGGACTCCCTCAAGACCACACCCTTCTGTGTGACTCCATCACATAGACTGAACCACGCCCCAGATAGGTACCAGTTGACCTTATCCATAAAGAAGCTCCAGCAATGAATTTTCCATAATTTATGTATTTCCGATCATGGAATATGAAATACTACATGGCTTTTGCTTTGTTTTGTTTTGTATTTTTTGTTTTCTACTCTTGCTGTTCCATGCGTGGTTTGGGGACCAGCAGCATCAGCATCCACTTGAGAGCTTCTTACAAAAGGTGACTCTCAGGCCCCACTTGTACCTACTAAGCCTGAGTCTGCAATTAACAGAATCCCCAGGCACCTCAAGTTCGAGAACCCCTGCATTTGACCAGAGATTTGAAGTTCCAGTGCCAAATTATTTTTCTTCCTGCATCTCACAAGTACAGGGTTGTTTTAGGATTGGCTATTAAATCAGGGGTTCCTTTCCTACTGGTTTAATATGCATTTTGTTTTATAAGTGGGTTCATTTATTGATCTCATTTGGCACAAATGAAAGTTGAAAATGTGGTCAGGGATAGGATTTACAGAATCCCCTGCAGGCCAGGCTCTGTGCTATGTGCTTTACGTACAGCACCTCTATCCCCGAGCCTGGGACTACATGGCTATAAAGTCTCTGCTCTGTACATCAGCAACACTGCCTCCCACTCCCCCTGCCTCAGTTTCCTCACCTGAAAAAAAGGTCAGACAGAAGCTAGACCAGATGATCTCTCACATTCCCCTAAACAACAGTAAGCTTTTATGAAATTTCCAAGGCAAAACTCTCCATATAATTGTTATAATAGAAAATCCAGGTGATTAAATGCAATGCTTGCTTAGTGGGAAAAAAAAAAAAAAAGTGGAAAACAGTCAACCCATTGTATGCAGCCATTAATGAGTCGGACCCACTAATATTATGTCACTCACTGACCAGGCAGCTCACTGTCCCGCTCTCTGGACCAGCAGCTGCCACTCAGCACCCAGGGCCGCCCCGGCTGTGACTGGAAGTTGCCATCTTTCTCCCTTCTGCAGGCCAGCGGGTTGGCATGGCGACGCCTGAGACAGTCCTCACTTGATTCCTCCCTTTTCCTTCGCTCCATTATCACTGTGTGAGATCTTGCCCCAGAAGGACAGAGAAATCCTGAGGGCGAGGTCTGATGTCAGGGGAGAACAAGCAAGTCTTTGTCAGGCCCCTGGGGGGGACGAGGCTGGCCGGGCTCAGGCTGCACAGAGGGGCCTGTGCTCACTCAGCCTGGGAGCAGCGTGGCCTGCTCTGTGCCTCGCCGTGGGCGCCCTCCACCTGCACATCCTAAGTCCTCTTCCTCCCCTGACACCAGAGCTGGGCAAAGTGGAGGGATCTGCACCTGGATCTGCAGGTATTTGCACCGAAAAGACTTCAAGCTGAACATACAGCCCATGCCAGCACCAAAGAATCACTGTGGACCCATTCCTCTCTCCTTCGCTGGTCTCCCCTCTCTCATTCCCCATGGTACCCCCATCCCTAAGTCACTCCCAGGCAATTCCTCAACCCACTGGATTCCCCTACCTACTTCCATCTGGACTCTGGCCCTGCTCACCTCCTCTGAGAAGCCCCTTGTTCGGAGGACTCCCCTGCCTCTGGTCTCCTAGAATTCTTCTCTGGTTGTTCTAATGGAACAGATGGAATCCCAGGCTGGTGATGTCTGAACATGGGGATACTGTTGCTGACTTCAACTTTGTAACTCCATCATCCAGGACTGTAACTTCTGCACCCAGGAGATGCTTAGTAAGTAGGTGTTAAATCATCGTACCTCCATTGTACCCCAGAAGCTTACTTCTCATAGAAAAATCAGCTGAGGCTTTAGGTCAAAGTAAAAATACATCACACTTTTTGAGTCCTTCTTATGTGCTGGGCACCATTCTAAGTAAATTAACTTACTTACTTTTCACAGCAACCTTATTACGAGGCCAGTTCTGCTTGTTTTCTCATTTTACAGATGAGGAAAGTGTTGTCTGGAGAGATTCCATAACTTCCCCAAGTACACCAGCTAGCATGTGGCAGAGGAGGATTGAAACCTGGCAGTTTCACCAAGCCAAGGGTTGTGATCCCCTTACCGGTCACGAAAAAAGACAAAAAAAAAAAAAAAA
>NW_007735340.1:9123-11116 GCF_000696425.1 Galeopterus variegatus | reverse complement strand
TCAAGTACACCAGCTAGCATGTGGCAGAGGAGGATTGAAACCTGGCAGTTTCACCAAGCCAAGGGTTGTGATCCCCTTACTGGTCACAAAAAAAGACAAAAAAAAAAAAAAAAAAAGAAACCTGGCAGTTTGGTTCTAGAGTCTGTGCTCCTGACCACAACTCTGCATAGACTTATAGGATGACCACAATTAAGACAAATTCACCTAAAGTCCACCAAGATGCACCATATTTGTTATGTGGGATTCCTTGTAACTAGGTGCACGTGCTTCTGCAAATGTCATCAAATTTCCAGGCTCCTGGTATCCCATGTTATGGCATCTGAAGACAGTTGATACACGGCCATCCCCCTCCTCCTTGACTAGTAACACAGTCAGGGCTCCAGGAGATGAGAAGGAGCTGACATGCTGAAAAGGGGATGCTGTGAGGGGCACTGATGGCCGGGCAGGGGTCCTCAGGGGAAACACTGGCCAAGCTGCTTCCAGCATTCACAATTCTGCAGAACTCCTCTGCTAGTCTGTGCCTGGTCCCAACCCTTGGATTCCTTCCTACTTTCCAGGTCAGATGAAATACCCATCCTGGGGCCACTGGGCCAGCAGCTTCCAGGTCCCAAACAGAGAAAGGCAGGCTCTCCATCAGGCCTAAGCCAAACACCCCTAAGCTGGTTCTCCTAGTTTCTGACACAGAGGAGAAGCAAAGACAGCTGCCAGGAAGAGGGAGGATTGGAACAAAGGAGCTGAACAGGGCTCTCAGCACAGGGCTGGTAGCTGTCTCAAGTAAGGCCTGAATCCAGGAGGGTGGGGTGCAGGCTGGGCCCCTTGTAATCTGTGAACTGGATCAGCTGTTCCGAGTTGAGGGCTGATGGAGGCCCTGCCTGCCAGGAGGAGGTGAGAGGTTGGTCTTCACCTTCCAGAGGGGCTTCCGGGTGGTGGTGGTATGAATACAAACTCCACACAGGGGTCCTGCAGGGCCACGTGGCATTCAGCAGGACCCAAGGACTCTTCTTGGGGTTGAGCATCTTGAAGACAAGTTCAGAGATGGAAGAAGCTGGATGATCAAAGGGTCAAGCCCAATCCCCTCATAGTCATGACTGAGAAGGAAAGGGGGTTGTCCAAGGTTGAATAGTGAGTGCCAGAGTTCGGGCTGGAACCCAAGCTACCCCCAGATGCCATGGTCATTTTCCTCCCTCTCTCCCTCCCTTCCTTCCTTATTTTATTTTCTTTTTAATTTATTTTTCTTTTTAATCAGTATCCTTATTACACCGAGAAGTGCCACAGAGAGGCAGCCCTATGGGATTACGGAGAAAAAAGGAACACTGTCCAGCTGAGCTATCAAGGCAGGCTTCCCTGGGGAGGTGGCATCTGGTGTGGATTCTGAGGGCATAAGGGAGCACAGTAGGTCAGACCAGGATGAGAGGGCATTCTAGCGGGGACACCAGCCCGAGTAAAGGGGCCGGAACGTGCCACCCCCAAAGCGAGCACTGCCCCTTTCTCTCCATCGCTCCTTCTTCGCAGCATCTTCTCTTTCTCTTTTTAAAAAATCCTTTTAAACATTACCTTATGTTAAAGGCAATGCTCACTCCCCCTGGGTACAGCTTTTGGAGAGAAGAGAGTCAGAAAAAGTTCATGTTGAGACTTTCCTTAGAGGGAGAACAGAAGCAGCCCAGGAGATACGTCTTTGCTCCAGCCCAGCCCACCAGAAAGAACAAACAAGGCTCCCAAGAGCAAAGACCAGACAGCCCTGGCTGCAGTGAGGGCAACTGGGTCTCCAAGAGGAGAAATGGAGAGGAGGGTGTGTCACGGGGCTGCCCGTGTCTCCAAACTCTCCATTGGAGCAAAGTGCCCATCCCGAAGCCCCTTGCTGCTGAGATGTTTATGCCAAATAGAACCGAGGCCTGGTTATGTAAGGAGGCAAGGCTGCCCAGTGCCTGCAGCTGGAACCAGCATCCTTGCAAAGTGGTGAGTTCCCTGTCCCTGGAAACACGTGAGCAGACAC
>NW_007735340.1:0-8681 GCF_000696425.1 Galeopterus variegatus | reverse complement strand
TGGAACCAGCATCCTTGCAAAGTGGTGAGTTCCCTGTCCCTGGAAACACGTGAGCAGACACGTGCAGGCAAGGCAGAGCTTCCAGACATGTGCAGGCAAGACAGAGCTTCCAGACATTCTCCCCGACTGCATGGCAGGATGCCCCTGCTCTGCCCAGTTCTGCATTTTGGAGTCTAGGTGAGAACCATGTCCAAGGACAATTCCTAGTTTCAAAAGCTCCTCTTTGGTCTGCCAAAAGGTCCATCTAATTATAAAGAGGATGATACCCAGCATGTACCACAGAAAAGGGGACAATTACAAAAGAGTTTGAATCTTGACCCAATAGATGTGGGCCTTGGGTGACCCACCTCACTTCTCTGAGCCTGAGTTTCATCTTCTGCACCTGGCCCGAGGCTCCCTCCTGATGTGCATGTGAACACCCAGTACCATGATGTGCACAGACCTTGGCACATCCGGGGAAGCGAGCAGGTGGCGAGGTCAGCTCTAACCCAACCATTCATCTTCCAGCCAGCAAGGGTGATGGGAGGTAAACTGCACCAGGCTCTGTGCTAGGTTCTAGATAAATTCTACATCATATAGACACATATCCATACACACTCATACACATACGGGTGTGTACATGTTTATATACACATACATGCACACATACTTCTCTCTCTCTTTATATATATAGAAAATATATTATTTTTGCATATGTATATTTTTCCCCAAGAGGAAGGTGGAAGGACTGATACAGGTGTCACCGAGCAGAAGCACACCCAGTTCTCTGTAAAGCTGCACTTTGTCTGCAGAAAGCCATGGTGCAGTCTGTGCTGTTAAATCAGTCATTCCGGATGGTGGAGATGGATTCCTCCTCATTCCACTTTTTCCCTTGGTCCTCCTTATCCTGTTTTGCTCACTGACACCTCCATGGGGTCAGAAAAGAGGTCCATTCAAATTAGTCAATTCGCTTTTTTAGTCACTGTTGGGAACAAGGTGGGAGGGTGCAGAGGCAGCTACTAGTGGATTTTTGAAAGGCAGAGTTGAGGCAGTGTCTGTGCCTGCTGCACACCCCGATCCCTCCCCACCCATCACAGGGGACCGATGTTGGCCCCTATTTATGAAGCGTGGTTCTGTACCAGGAGCATCTCTCTTCCAGCTCCCAAGTCCTGCTCATCCCTCAATGCCCAGCTCACACGGTCCCTCTTGGAGTCTTCCCTGACTTCCCTGGGCAGAGAGCATGCTTCCTCCTCTATGTCCATATCACTGTGTCCATGCTGGGGCTCTTACCCACTATCTGCTCCTCTGACTGATGGCTCCCCTGTCCTTGTCACATGATCATTAACTCCCCAAGAGGATGCCCATTTCTGAATTGTCTTGGTGGCCACAGGCCCACCACAGTGTCTGGCATGTGGTGGGCACTCAGGAATTATCTGATTAACGACTGTGCACTTTCTAAAACAAACACTTCTATTTCAGTATTCAGCAGAGAGAGGGTTAAAAGACGGGCACCACCCATTCACTTTCTGACTGTAAAAAAATGTAAAAAGACCTAAATTCCGTCATTTATACTAAAACAGTATGCGCTTTTGCCAGCCACTACCCCTATCAAAAACAGGGCTTATGTTCTAACCATTTCCAGGCAATGTGTGTACCCAGACTGGACACGAAATGCTGTCAACGCTCAGCATTCACAAGGATGCTCGGGGTGGAAAGGGCTGCTGTGCTTATCCAGGATCCACCAACAACCATCTTATTCCACTGATCTGTGTCAACCTATTTTATAGCTGAGGGACCTGGGATCTCATAATAGTATGAGCAGCATAAAGCAAGCATGTTAAAGGTCATGAATTTAAGCCCTTCACTTTCTAAAACTCCAATCCTATCAGGCCTTCCATTTTTGCTTAAAAACTGTTAACAGCTCTGGGCTGTCCTCAGAACAGACTCAAGGCCCCTCGCAGAACCTCCAGCTCCTCCCTGAATGTGTCCGTGTTCCACAGCTACAGCACGACGGTGCACAGTCCCCCGCGCAGTCCCCCCGAGGAGCAGACGTGCTTGTGCTTCTCCGGGGCCTGGAAATTCCCAGCACCTTCCCTGAAGGTTCCCATCCTCCCCCACACTCTTTACCTGCCTGACCCCTCCCCATCTCTAGCACTGAAAGGTGACAGCCCATCCCCAGGGAGCTTCCTGGTCTGCCTTGAGTCGGGCAGGGCCCCTCCTCCGGGCTGCCTGACACCTATTCTTATGCAGCACTGATAAGTGTATGTTGTCTCATCACCAGCCCGTCTCCCAGTAAAACCACAAACAACTCAAGGGCAGGGCTCAATGTGGTCAGCATTTCTCCCCAGTGCCCAGTGCGGGTGCTGACATATAAGAGGCACCCAAATGTTTGCTGAATGAATCCATCCTCCCTCCACCCTGAAGGCAAGACTTGCCAATAGTCTATTATGTAAGTGAATTCCAAGAGAATTGGTAGAAATGACCTATGGGAGGTTCCAGTGGAAAATTCCTACTCTAACAAACTGGTTCTACAATGACCAAATTAGGACAACTGTTTACTTGGACAGAATTTATCAATGCAACTTCCCCAAGATGCCTTGAATCAAGCCATAGGCTCCTAAGGACGGGCCAGGACTCCTTCATTCACAGGCTCAGTAGCAAGAGCCCATACAGACTCCTGAAGGAATGACTACTCTGTCGGGTAAGAGCACCCATCCTCCTTCCACTAAGGGATGCTTCAGAGGCCGGGCCTTTGAGCTGCTCTGGGGAAGAGAGAGGAGGAAAAGAAGTATCTTCAGAACAGCCAGCCACAGCAGTCCTCGCAGCAGCCTCCGAGGCCCGCACCACCTGCCCACTCCTCTCTGTCCTTACCTCCTTCCAAAGGCCCCTTGTTCCTCTCTCCAATCCTAGGGTCACTTGCAGTCCTGTGAAGCCAAGTGCAATCCCCTTCGTTCCAGCTGTTCCTTCCTGCCTCACTCCCTCACTTCCTCCAGATCCTGCTCACATATTGCCTCCTCAGGGAGGCCTTCCCTGGCACCCTATATAAATCAGCAATGCCATTTCCTCCAGCTCCCTCTCTCTCTGGTTTGGCTTTATTTACTTATCATTTTCTGCTTTATTTTTCTTCCATAGCACTTAATACAGCTTCATATAGTACACGTATGTTTGTTACTTGTTGATGCGTCCCTGATCCTACTCAAATGCAAAGTACTCTGAAAACAGGAACTTTGATTTTTTTTGCACTGTATCCCTAGCACCAAGAACAGCATCCCCTGCATGCCGCATAGGACACGCTGTGTAAATATTTGCTGAATGAATGGATGGCTGGGTGAACAAATGCCCTGTAAGAGCTAAGAGGCCAGGAAGAAAACCCTGGATGAGCAAGCGCATGGAATCTGTCTTGCTGAGTGCAGGGCCAGGACGCCTTCCCCAAATCAATGAGCCCGCCCTTCTGGGTCTTGGAAGTATGCCAGTTTGAAGTGAAAAGCTGCTGGAGGAAGTTAGTTTTCAGCTACCACCTCATGGGACAAAAGAGGGAGTCACAGTACTAGGAGCGTGGTAGGCCCTGAAATTGGATAGGACACTGCAAACCTCCCAAATGGCTGGGTTGGAGCAGAAAATCTGGCCAAAGCCCAGGGGAGGGAAGGCTGCTTAAATTAAACAGAAGCTCTGAAATCAAAAGCCTGTTAACAGCTTCTGTCTTCTTTAGGTGGTTGGGACTTACAATGTTTGTGGACAAGGCCTACCCTTAAATCTTAGTTCAAATGGAATCCAGGTATGAGATCAAAGCTATATTTAAGTAGCTCTACAAAAGGTTGGGTGGGGAAAGGAGCTAACATTTGCTGAGGTCTACTGCATGCAAGAAGCTATGCTCATGCATTATCTCATTTAATCCTCACTACCAGCCTGTAACAGAATGTACAGTCTTCATCTTACAGGTAGGGACACAGAGGCTCAGGAATTGTAATGATATAAGAAAAATCACTCAACTATTAAATAGCAGAGCTAAGATTTGAAGTCAGATCTGTCTAATTCCAAAACCTGCTCCCCTTCCTCTGAATCAAGTTATAGCTCAGGGACCACTCTAGAGAAAGAAGCCATAAGAGGAAGAAAGGAAGGAAGAATGAGATAAACCTATTTCCCAAAGAATGAGAATCTGGCACAATGAACATGTCTGGGATATGTTCCTGGGAACTCAGACCTGTATAATGCATTAGATGTCACCTGCTCTTACCTTCTGTCCTATGCTAGGCTTCATGAAATGCTTCTGGTTTTAGTTTTCAAGGAAACTCAAGATATCTAGCTGAAAAAGAAGTTTCAGGACAGAGGAGAACAGGAGGTAACACCAGCATACAGGGAAAGAGTAACAGGTGTATGGCCAACTCAGTGCACTGCCATCTCCTTCATGAGTCCTGGTCTTATAACTGGGGGTACCCTGGTCTCGCCCAAGAGAGATGTGTTAAGATGCGAGAGTGCAGGGAGCTGAATCCTCACCAGATCTTTAGTCATTGGGGAGGGATGTCAGCACATGTCAGGTGCAAGTTCAACGAAGAAGTTCAAGTAGATGTGGCCATATTCTTGCACATAAGAAGAAAAGTGTCTATAACTGATTGGGAGGAGGCAAGAGAGGAGAGCAGTAACAAGAGAGAAAAAACATGTTGGCAGTCGGGGCAGAGGGCGATGGGCATGGTTAGCAGCGGCTGGTTCACTGCAAGCACCCTTGGATGACAACTTTGTGAACTGAATTTATCTCTAAAAATGTTATAGCAAGGCAGGTCTCTGGCATGAGATCTAAATTCCATCTGAGGAGGTTGGTTATTAAAGGACTTCTCTGTCTGTGTATCTAAATCTGGTTGTCCAGGGATAGGCAGAAAGGAATAACAATCACACTCCATCTTAAATAAATTCTGCAAGGAAAAGGTAACCTAAAACTACAGCTCTAACCTGCTCTCCTCTGCATGTAGTTCTAAGCTACTCTGTTTCAAGCCTAAACATGCAAAATACTCAAGATAGCACAGATCCCACGCAGAATGCAGCTATAAAACTCAGGAGCCTTTAACCATTTCAAAATCACAGCTACCTGGAAATGCATGTCAAATATGATGTGTATCTTTGTTTTTGTTTGTCTTTCTTTAGATGGATGTGATATTGGGAGGCATGGCTTCTAATCAAAGATGGCAAATCTGGTGAAATGACTGTCCTTACTACTTGAAAGTATTCTATAAGCATGCACATTACACACTCCTTACACTAAAACGTTGGTTATGACTGTGCTATATGCTATAACCAAAGTCAGCTGTTTCTTACCTGCAAATATCTCCTGTGATTCAGTTGCACCAATCCAGGCTGATAGGACGAACCAGCTGAGCAGCTGTCTGGCCAAGGCAAGTTGGGCTCCCCAAATCAGAACTGTGGCCCTTAGAGTCCTGTAGCTCCTCTGTCGTTAAATTAGTAATAATCTGCTAAAAGGGAATGCAGGTCAAGTTATCATGAGAGGCGGTTTCCTGTTCTCCTCTAGTCACAATATATTCTTTTAAGGAGTGCAGAGAGAGTCACAGGCATAGATTACCGGGGCTCGAAAACATCTATGAGATGATCTTGTCAATTTTTTTTCATTTTGTAGTTGGGGAAGTTGAGGCTCAGAGTAGAAAACAGCCTCATTCAAGGATTCAGCACTTTGGGAGTAGAATCCAGATTGGAACACATCTCTGACTCTCTGGCCTTTGGAATGTTTTAAAAAAGCAGCCACATGGTCAGGCTGACTTCTCAAACAAATGGTCATCGACCCTGAATGTGAAGTCTTTTTTTAAAATAGATTTTCAAAAAGGGAGGTGGCACTTTTTCCAGATTGCTGTTTTTGTAGTTCTACCCCTGGGAACTAAACTAGTAAAACAGTCTACCTCAGCCATGTGGTTGGGATGGCTCTCCCTGTTTTCCATTAGAAAAATATTGTTATGGAATACCACCACCCACAACACAGCGGTGGGTGACTCTGTTTTTCAGTAACAGGCATGAGTGCACCCAGATGGTAGGTCTCTCTCTCTCCCTCTTTCTCTCTTTCTCTCCATGTTTCAGGGAAACACAGTAACAGATATGGACCCTCCTGCCATGAGTATCATTTATTATGGGATTTTTCTGGCTACTGTACGTTTGAACAGCCACTCCATGCAGAAAACCAAATCATAGAGGGAAAAAAAAGGAGCTCATTTTTATTAAGCAGACAGTAGCTGCCCAGCATACCACTTGAATTTTGTAGATACATTTACCTAATTTGTCCTCAAAAAATCCCTGTGAGGTACTATTAACTTTATTTTTCCAAAAAGCTAGGAAACTGAGCTTTTGAGAACTAGAATGATCTGCAGAATCATAAAGAGAATACAGTGTAGGAACAGCAATGAACCCATGCCCAACTCCTAAATCTACTTTTTATTCAGCTAAACTGGACTAGAGGAGTTCTGTATCTTCTCCACTGTTTTAGCTGAAATGCGTGAGAAATATCTTTGGAAGCTGAATCTGTTGTAAAGACATGGAGGATTATTCTTATTGATTCTCTTTCAGAGAGGGGGCGGTCCAAAGGCCATGTTTCCTGCCCGGCTCCCCGCTGGGGCTCCCATGCCACAGAGAGGCTGGGCTGGCCCAGGTTCCCAGCAGTGCAGAGAGGGCACCTCAGGAAATCATGATCCTCCACACTCAGGCTTTGTTCCTGTTCTCAGACAACAAGGGACAGGCCAGTAGAGATGGGGTGGGGGTGGAGAAAGAGGAAGAAAAAACAGGAAGTGAAGTGAGGAGGAGGGAAGGAAATGATAGAGAAAACACAGCAACTTTGAAACACTGTCCTTGGCCTGATGAGAAAGTAATTTCTGAGCCGACCTTGTCGAGCTGAGCCCTGTACTTTAGGAAATCATGTCATGCTGATAATGAGGGGAGAAAAGTTTGTTTTCCATGGACGTGGGGTTGGTGCCCATAAATTCCATTTCCCACCACAGAGGCAGCCTGACACAGCCAGGTGTAGGCACAGAAGGTGATGAATTTCCAAAGGAGTCTTGGGTAAGACCATGTCCCTCACCTCTTGGCTGTGGCTGAGAGGCCAGGTGTGTCACAAAAGGATCTGGAGACAAGAGAGAAGCTGTTGAAGTGATCGGATACCAGGGAGAGCTATCCCATCCCTACCTCTTCCTTTCTCAAATGCTCTCAAATTTGTGACCTGTTTTCCATGTGTAGGATTGTGGTTGATTTGCCCAACTGGGTGCAGCAAGGATCCTGCTATCTTCTACCACAAAACTCAGCAGGATGCTGAGTCTCCTCCAAACCACGATTCTAAGTTTCTTCCCAAATACTTCCCTGTCCATTTTGTCAACTCTATTATTTAACAGAAGCTTATGGAATTTCCCCAACTCCACATGCACATCACTAAGGATGGTAGTGATAAGTTGAACAACCTGCTAAGTTGAACAACCACACAAAGAGATAACCCTAATGATAACAACCTAACAATACTGTAATACTAATACTTCGTTGCAGCTCTCTGATGGGCACCAGGAAATGTCAAGCCCCCAACAGGCAAACCCTCAGAGACCAGTCCCACCACCCCAGTGGTTCCCCCAAACGGGCTGTGCATCTAGGAAGCTGATAAAAAAGAACAGACCCAACCCAGAGTAGGGGCCAGGAAACTTGTATCATTAAAAATCTCCTGGGAAAATTTTGGTGTCACTGACTGGCTCTGATCCATGGACTAGCATTTGGATACCATGGACCCTAATTCAGCTCTCACCACTGCCCCACCTCCTCTCATCTTACAGATATGATCACAAAAGCCCTACAAGAGCAGGGCCCACCCAAGTTCCCACAGCTAATGGCCTTCCAGGGAGCTGCCCCGGATTCTGTAAACTACTCCCCACCATCCAAACAAACACGGAGCAACACCAAGTGATTCTATCTTTGAGAGGAGTCCAGGCTTTTTGAAATGGTTGCTTGTGGTTTACTGCATGAGTCACCCAAGGGCCAAATGCCCATTAGGGAGAACAGAGATCAAGTAAGGAAAGAAAGGTAACCCTCCCGTCTCTGGTGTCCACACGCAGCCTAGGCTCACTTCACACCAGCGATAATGTGCTCCCGTCCCTGCAGTGGTGGATGGCCAGGGCTGAGTCCCTCTCCTCCACTCCTGGAGGACAGTAACAGCACCCAAGCCAGGCAGAAGGAGTCGCCGTCCTGTGGCACCTGGCCACCAGCAATGCATTCTTCAATATCTCTTCTTCTTTGGTACAAAGCTGAAGGGTAATTACCCATTTTAAAAATGGAGGAACTGAAATCCAGATACATGAAGTGACTTATCCAGGGTCACAAAACGGAACAAAGACTGGAACAGGTATCTCCTGACTTCCAGTCCAGTGAGTGACCTTTTCCCTACATCATGTGGCCTCTTCCCCCATTCATGGGGGAGGGGGCAGCTGAGGAATATTTAAAACGGCTGCATGTCTTCTACTTTTGAAAGGTCCTGGAAGCGGGAGGACAGGACTGGGGGCAAACTGAAGGGAAGGCAGCATAGATGTAGAGAGGAAAGGCCTGAAAGACCACATTCCCACCCTCTGGGGCTTGCCAGATAAGGGATCTAAGCTTGTTCAAAGTCTCACAGTTCACCGGTAGCAGAGCTCAGACTTTGAATCAGAAAAACTTAGTGTGGCCCACTTCCCACAACACCAAGA
>NW_007735339.1:42877-79527 GCF_000696425.1 Galeopterus variegatus | reverse complement strand
AGGGAGGTTTTGGTGATGGGACACAATAACTAACTACGTTGTATATTGACAAAATAAAAAAAAATAAAAAAAAGTAAAGTAGTGCATTAAATTTGTCTGATGTAGCTCATTATCTTAGCCTAGATTTTCTCTTGAAAAGGAGAGCTTGAGATAGGGCCCACATGCAGGTGGTTATTTGGTGATGTGATTCAAGGCAACAAAAATGGAGAGCTAGTGAGAGTGAAACAGAAAAGGAGAGAAAGTCAGTGTAAGTGTGTAGCCTTGATTTAGTCACTGTTCTAGGCACCTGGACCTTGATCTCGCTAGGACCATCTGAGAAGCCATATAGAATGTGCCTCAGAATGGAACACCTCAGAGACAGAAGAGGGGGAATTTATCACCCCGCTCCCATGCCCCATTGGTGAAGAGTTTCCTGTGAGATGCTAATACTCTTGCACTTGCAGATTATTTATATATCAGTACTAGGTGGATCCCACGGGCTCCCATGAGCAGGGTCAGAAAACTCTGCTGAGGGGAGGTTTCACCACCACAAAGCTGGTCACCCCAGAAACAGTAGGGATAAAATGTAGGCCCAGTGAGAAAGGATACAAGAGGTGTCTGCCACACCTGTCAACAGCATTTCAACAGCAGGAGTTCTTTTCATTTCTACCTTCAAGAACTTGTTCAATTTTTAATTATTATCAATTTTTATTGTTATGATATTTCATACATAGCCCTATAAATCGGGTGTTTGATTTTAACAGAGATTAAGACATAAAAATACAGGTATGTAAGCTAGGTTTATATTAAGATAGTCAAGCAGGAAACTAAAGTGGTTTTTCTTCTTTCCTCTGAAAGAAAAATCTAGAAAGGAAGAAAACTTACTTTAACTGATAAGTACCAAGTACCATGCCCTGTGCTAGGCACTAATGAATATATTTTTCTTTCCATCAACTCTGTGAGAAAAGCATTGCAATTCAGAAATGATTCAGAGCCCCTTCACACCTCAGAAATCTCAGTTTAATAGTCCTGTCACCTCTCTTTCACAGCATGTATAACTTGAGTACACTCCCCAAAATTCCTGTGACTTCCAACTTTACTTCTCCAAGGTCTCCCTCAACTCCTTCATCTGGGAGTGAAACCTCAGTAAGTTCCCTTCTTGCAAAGTGGACAGAACTCAGCCTTTTATTAATTAACACCCCCCCCCAAAAAAAAAATCCAATCCCACTCATGACTTCAGGAGTCTAGTTTGGGTTTTCAAAGCTGCAGGAATGATGAAAAGAGATCACGTCCATCACCACCCAGACTTCTGCCTTCTCTTTGAGTCACTTCATACCCTGTTCCCTTCCAAAAGGCCACTTCACATTCACGACCATCCTGATCATACACAGCGTCTGAGCGTTGTTTCCTGGCTCTGCATGTGACTGTCATTGGGAGCGCCTGATCCATCTTGTCAGCCTTTCCCATCTCCACTACAGAAAATGACAATTCTACTGAATAAAATGACATCATGTCCACAACATTGTATGAGTAGTTTAGCCAAAAAATATGTATTGACTGCCTATTACACATCAAGCTCTGTGCTAAGAACCACAAATTATTGTCACTGTCCACACCCACATGGTACTCAGGGTTTTGTGGAAGAAACAGACAAACATATGATAATTCAGAGTGACTCATTTAGTAAGATAAACACTATCGAGTAACAGGAGGGGCAATTAACTCTGTCTAAGGCATCCAGCAGGTGTCCAAGAGGAATGAATGCGTAAGATATATTTTAAAGGAGAATATGGGTTTTTCATATGGAGAAGGGAAGGAAAAGCATTCTAGAGGCCACATGATTTATAAAGGTACAGAGATGGGAAGCCCCATGCTATGTTTTGGGGAATTAGCATAGTTTTAAATTGATGGATTAATAATGTAAAGGGAGAGAAGTGTTAAGTGAGCTTGGACAGGCCAGTGAAGACCAAATGATGAAATTTGGAGTCATACTAAGGAGCTTGGACTTTTCCTGTAGTTGATGAAGTCTAGCGAAAGATTTGAAACAGCACAGTGACATGGCTAATTTTATATCCCTCTGGTTACTGTGTAGAGGATCAGAGACGAGTGAGAATGAGGACAGGAGGACCTATTAGGGCTACGTTGCAATAGCCCAGGTGAATAAGTATTAACCTCTAAACCCAGGCGGCAACTTTGAGGATGGATATGAAAAAACAGGTTTTAGAACAGGTTAAGAGACAAAATTGACAGAATTTAGAAACTCGCAGGACATAGAGGGTGAGGGAAAGGTTAAAGCTGAGAATGATATCCTGCTGTCTGGCTGAATGATGTGATGAGTGGTGGGGCCACCAACCAACAAAAGAAACAAAGGATAAAGGAACAGACTTATGATAGGTGGTGGAAAAGGAATTTAATTTCAGGCAGGTTGAATTTGAGGTTCCTGTAGAACATTATATAGGCTAGCTATTTATGCAAAACAAACAACCTAAAAACTCAGTGGTTGAAAAAAAGAATTATCACCCATATATCTTTAAATTGACTGGTGAGTTTGGCTGATCTTGGCTAGGTTCAGCTGAACAACTTTGCTTTAAGCTGTGATGGTGGGTCTGCTCTTCAACACAGGTCTTGAGTTGGATGGACAGACTCTGCTCCATTCATCCTCTTTAAATCAATGGGCCAGCCAAAAATGTTATTTTGGTTTTTAGATAACAGAGGTAGGAGTGTGCAGGCGGAAATACACAAAGCCTCGTAAGGCCTGGGCTCAAAATTGCCATAATATTACTTCCACCCATATTTCAATGGCCAAAGCAAGGCACATGGCCAAGCCCAAAATCAAAGGGTCAGTAAATACCTTTTACTCACAAAGAGGCTATGGCAAAGGTGTGGATGCAGACAAGAGTGAAATATAGGAGCCAACAATACATTCGTTCAAATATCCAGGAGAAGGTTTTGGGAAAGCAGTTTGATATGTATGAGATTAAAGCTTGCAGTAAAAATCAGGCCAAAAGTTATAGATTTTTATTTCATCAGGCTATAGCTCATGATAAAAGTGATAGGAAGAAATTACATGTCATCCATATAGTGACAAGAGAGGTAGGCCAAAGACAGACTATTAGGAACAGCCCACATTTACAGAGCAGAGAACAGGATACCTTGAAGGAAACTGAAAAAGAATTGGTCACAAGGGTTGGAGGAAGCATGGGAGGGTTTCCTATTAAAAAAGCCAAGTGAGCAGAGACTTTCAAGAAGGATACATTGGTTAAAATTATATTCTACTTACTAGTAGTAATAATAAGATATTTATTGCATGTTTAGTAAGGGCTGAACATTATCTAAATTCTTTTGAATGAATTGTTTTACTTAATCTTCATAAGGATGGAATGAATTACGTAACATTATCATCCACATTTTACTGATCTGGCAATTGAGTGGATAGAAGTGAAGTAACCCATGCAATTCACACAGCAATTGAGGCAGTATAAATCCAGAACCTATCCTCTGAGCCTCGATACAAGACTGTGTCTTAAGAGTGTCAAATTCCAACTTTTCAGTCTATAAAAAATATTTCTTAAAATGGATCATACTCACAAATGAAAAAACAGGCTCAGAGGACTTATCTAAATTGCCTAAAGTCCTTGTAACTTGTAAATGGCAGAGGCAGGATTTGAACTTTGATCTTTGTTGCTCCAGGAATCTTGTGCTGACCCCACAGCGGTCTGTACTAATGATTTCTCCACACCTTTATTTCACCCAAAGCCCTTCTCCAAGAGCATAGGCTTCACACCAGGCTTTAGCTAGCAGCATTGCTTTTCTTCTATGTTTAGTGAATGATAGATTAAGAAAGCAACAAAAGAGTAAAATATGTGGATCATCTACCACTTTCCTTTCTTTTGTCTTTTTTTTTTTTTTTTTTTGTCTTTTTTCCATGTCCGGCAACGGATCGCAACCCTCAGTGTTGCTCCCGCGCCTCGCTCAGCCAGTGAGCGGGAACCGGTCTGTATGTGGGATCCGAACCCTCGGGCGGGAGCGCCGCCATGCTTCCCAAGCGGCGCACTATCCAGTGCGCCACCAGGCCAGCACTACCACTTTCCTTTCTTTTGTCTTTTTTTTTTTTTTTTTGTCTTTTTTCCATGTCCGGCAACGGATCGCAACCCTCAGTGTTGCTCCCGCGCCTCGCTCAGCCAGTGAGCGGGAACCGGTCTGTATGTGGGATCCGAACCCTCGGGCGGGAGCGCCGCCATGCTTCCCAAGCGGCGCACTATCCAGTGCGCCACCAGGCCAGCACTACCACTTTCCTTTCTGATCGATGTGAATTTCAAACAAGAATGACAAGCAGAAATTAATATCTGGTTAAGTACCAGTCATGCTGCTGTTCCTTTTGGGAGGCTAATCTTGCTGGAATAGAATCCAGTCCAATTGTACTCTTTATGGATATGTCTAGATCTTGCCACAAAAACAAAACCTTTAACAAATTCATAAATTCGAGCAACATAACATGAGATTTTTCAAAGCATAACTTGGAAAGAAATGGAATTGTATCTTATGCCATAATTAAAACCATATAAGTAGTACTTGGTATATATGGGGAAAACTTGATAGAAACTATGGGAAATGAAGATCGATTGTTGAAGAGTCTTTCATTTATAAAATTTCCATTATTATTTTATTATAATATTTATTTAGTAAATTATCCCTCTTTTTTTCCTGAATGATTTTAAATCGATTCACTATCCCTCCTCCCCTTTGAATTGAAAAGCTTCTAAATGTAAGAAATATCATTATGATTTACTGTGTTCATTGTTTCTTTTGCTGTGCAGAAGCTTTTTAGTTTAATATAATCCCATTTGTTTATTTTACCTTTAGTTGCCTGTGCTTTGGGGGTCCTGTTAATGAATTCTGTACACACTCCTACTTCCTGTAGCATTTCCCCTATGTTTTCTTTAAGAAATTTTATTGTTCTAGGATGTATATTTAATTCTTTAATCCATTTTGAGTTGATTTTGGTATAGGGTGAAAGGTATGGGTCTAGTTTCATTCTCCTACATATGAGTTTCCAGTTTTCTCAGCACCACTTGTTGAAAAGGCAGTCTCTTCCCCAGTATGTAGACTTGCTGCCTTTGTCAAAGATCAGATGGCTGTAGGTGTACAGTTTGATTTCTGGGTTCTCTATTCTATGCCATTGATTTGTGTGCCTATTTTTATGCCAGTACCATGCTGTTTTGGTTATTATAGCTTTGCAATATAGTTTAAAGTCTGGAAGTGTTATGCCCCCAGCTTTATTTTTGTTTGCTCAGGATTGATTTGGCAATTTCACTGATGGGAATATACCCAGAGGAATGAAAACCATCATGCCAAAGGGATACCTGTACTCCAATGTTTATTGCAGCTCTATATACAATAGCCAAGAGCTGGAACCAGCCCAAATGTCTATCATCTGATGAGTGTATAAGGAAACTGTGGTACATCTACACAATGGAATACTATTCTGCTATAAAAAAGAATGAAATACTACCATTTGCAGCAACATGGAAAATTATATTAAGTGAAACAAAGCAGACACAGAAAGAGAAATACCACGTTTTCACTTATTTGTGGGAGCTAAAAATAATAAATAAATAAACACACAAACAAAAAAAGGGGGGGGAGAAGACAGAATAACTACAAAAATTCCTTGAACTATTTAAGTTAAGAGAACAGATACAATGGGGGGGGGGGGCGAGGGTGGACAGGAATGGGTAAAGGGGCATGATAATCAAATACAATGTATTTTGAGAAGTAAAATAAAAAATAGAAATAGCATTATGATCTATTGATATCATCACGTAAGAAAAGTTTTAACTAAAATATTCCTTAATACTTTTTCTAAAATAGAAAAAGAACTTATTTAATAAATGACCTTAATCAACACGTTCTATCCCAACTTTTACTTGAATCTCAAGGACACACACACCCTTACACACTCACGTCAATCCAATTACCACGCAGGCTTTTAGGTTTAAAAATAAGCCATTCAACCTAAAGATTAAAACTTCTTATAGATTCCTTTCTGTATCAAGGTTATAAGAATTGCATATATAATTCCAAACCTTAAAGAAAAGCAAATGCCTTTGATGAGGAGGCTGTCGCTTCATGCACAGCATGAAGAGGGCATTTTTAAACTCAGTTACACTTCTGTCCTAGGAAGGCTGAAGCTTATAGATATTTTTTTCAGTGGGAGCAAGTTCCCACTTTGCACACTTCCTTCACTCAACCCAAAAATTTGGTGGAAAAGAATGCAATGCAGTGCCCCATTCTCTTAGTTCATTCCTTAGAACACAACTAATTACATCATATTAAAATATATTGTACCTGTTTCCATTTCACCACAAAACTGGGAGCAATTTGAAAGAGGGAATTTCTTATATTTAGCATTATACCCATAATGCCTGGGCAGTGCCTGTCATTATAGAAAGAGGTTGTTAAATGGACAAAGGTAATTGTAAAAAGAAATCATGGGTTGCTAAGGCCCCACCCAGTGACTTGAAATATTTTGATATTTACAATCATTCAAGAATAATGTTAAAGCCTTTTTCTGCACCATTGTCTTTAATCCCTATTACAAGTCCATGGGGTTAGTACTACCATTTCCTTCATTTTGCAGATATGGAAACAGATTCAGAGAGGTAAATAACTTGTTCAGTGCCCCATAAATAGGAAATGGGGAGGTCTGGATTCAAACTCAGACATTTTGATTTCATCCTCAGCCAGTATCGTAAGCTGCCTATCTTCAGCACCAAGAACAGCATTCTCTAGAGAATATGAAGTGTCCTCCTTCTTCTGTATCTAGAAGAAGCACAAAAAACACAATGAGAAAATTTGTTGCTGTCAGTTCCTAGATTGCACCTTTAAGTTCTCCAGGCTTGTCCCAACTTGGGGTCATGGAAAATATAGAAAAGTGTCCCTCCTTGCAGCTCCGAGTTCAGGAAATTCCTCCAGATCTTGCCTTCCTTTTTCCTGTTCTTCGCTGGGGTGTATATTGACTCCCTATCCTGACTCATACTTTTCTTATAGCTCCCAATTTTGACTCAATAACCCAGTCCCATAGTGCCCCTTCTTTACTGATTCAGAAACCCCATAGACTAGTACACTGGTTACACCAGGTGCTATAGCCATAGACCCTAGACTGAGGCCCCTATTGAGCCCAGGACCCCATAAATTGCCACCTTTCCCACCCCAAACCCAGCCTGAAAACATTTCCAGGAAGAGATACCAGCCACCAGAATTATTTAGGTTTATTTTAGAATGTTCAGGTGACCAGAAATTTATTTGTATTTTCTTTGACCCTCTCTAAATTTTATTTCTCACTTTTGAAAAATTAATAATAATTCTTAAAGACTAAGCCAACCCTGAAAGTTGCATGCACTAGGACTTTACTGCACCAAGTGTAATCTCTAGACTGTTGCCAAAGCAAATGAAGTTTGTTTGCCCATGTACAATGGAGAGCCAAACACCGAAGCACCAGTCTTTGCAGCAGAGAAAAGGGTTTATTCTCAAGGTGGCCAAGCAAGAAGATGGGAGAAATATATATCTCAAATCCACCTTGTCAGCAGCACAGTAAAAAGGGATATTTATGGGGAAGTGGTTGGGGTGGTGCAAGGCGTGGGGGATCATGATTGGTTAAAAGGTCTGAGGAAGTTCTACAGTGATCTGCACAGGTGCAAGCCGTCTACACACTTCTGCATGTTCAGAAAATGGCAGCATTAGCAGGATGTGGAGGTGCAGATTTCGGCCCTCTAGCATCAAAAGTCACCCAGGAGACATTCATACTGGCTCAGTAGAGAAGTCTGTTGGCTCAACTAGTTTAGCCCAGTTTGTGTTGGGCCAAGCTAACTCCAGTGGTCCTTAAAAAACATCTTAGGCACACAACTCGTGACTTCTGCATCGGAGGTGTTACCTTAAAAGGCAGATAGGATGAAACAGAATGAGAGGTTAGTTGTGGAAATTTACTGAATGAACAAGCAATTTAAACAGGGAGTAAATTTTAGCTGAAGTCACTGGTCACAAGAGCAGGGACCTTGTTAGAATGCAGATTCTCAAGCCCCACCTCAAATACATGGTATCAGAATCTTTTTTTAGCAACCCTAAGTGATTCCTTGAGCATTAAAGTTTGAGAAGCGGTGCAGTGGAGGACAACCTCTGTATACTGAACTTCTCAAATATTTTCTACATCCTTATTTTTCACAAAGTATGTTCTTATTCCTACATAATTCCTTTAGTTCATTCCAACATACTCCGCATGTTCACAAGTATAACTGGGGCAAAAGTCCAACGACACAAAACAAAGGCACCACTATTATTCTCTCTAGGTCTTGTATTTAGCTTGAGAAGTTTATCCATTCAAGGATGCTACTAGAATGTTGTCTGTTAGAGTCTTCATCTTACTTTTCCTTGCAAACAAGGCCTTTTCTCAAGGCAGGGAATATGTAATATCAATCTTTCAAGCCCTAGAAGCTACCAGAACATCTGGAACATACTAGGTAATAAATAATATTTGCTGATTAAATGAATGAGACCATTTATCTTGCATATATTATTTTTTTCTGAATTAATTCCCTTGTGATATTGTAGAACCCTGAGAAGTAGGTGTCTTGTCTTACCCATCTTTGTTTTTCCTCCCAGTGTCTAGCAGAGTACCTTACATGTAGTGTATGCTTCATACATGTTTGTTAAGTTAAACTAAATTGGTCATTGGGCATTAAAACAACAGGTTATTTATCAAATTGGAGGATTTAATCTGAGAGTGATGTTCAACCTGTTGTCAAGTAAGCGGGATAGGGAAGGTATCAATGAAAACAAAGTAACTATTGTCATTAAAATATAACAGTATGACATCTTGCCTGAGGAAAAAGAAAATAATGCGACATTGAAGCTGACAGCCATAGATTTAATTTAATTTTAACTTTCAGAAGATCAGAAATATGCATTTTGCTCAGTTTAAGAATTAGCTAATAGACATTATGGCAGTTAAGCATGCAGACTTTAGATAATAAATGTGGGAATTTGCAACAGAAAAAAGATTACGAGAAGGTGTTTAAAGAATGTTCTGTTTATCTTAAAGAAAAGTATAGCCAGTAAAACATCAAGTAATAGTAGTTTAAACAATAATCAGATGCTTCTGCTCTTTGCCTTGAAGATAACAGCACTGACACACAGATTCAAGTTGTTTTGCAGATTCTTGAGGTTGGAGGTGAACAGACCACACAACCACAGTCATGTTAGACTGCCCAACTTCCACATGGAATAACACCAAGGACAGAAATAAATTGGATAAAAGAAACTGCTGAATCTTGAACAAGCGTCAGCCAATGAAAGATGTCCACAAGCTGTTCACAACCTTTAGTCCCTTACCCTTAATTTTTGTCTTTAAAATACCCATAACTGAAAGCCAGCGGGGATCTGGGGTTTAAAGCGGTAGCTTATCTTTCTTGCTTGGCCCTGCAATAAAGCCTATACTTTCTTGACTATAAATCTGTGTTCAGTGTTTGGCTTAGCTGTGCATTGGGTAATGCTTGGTAACAACATTAATTATTTAGTGATTAAGTGAGTTCAAGGTTATTTCTTGACTCAAATGTTTTTTTCATGCTAATGCAAACAGAACAAACTCAACTTCTTTAAAAGGCATTGTAGTGTCATAAAAATGCCATAGTCATTTTCCTTGTCTGTAAAATGAGGTCAGTGATAACACATCTCTTTTACAGATTGTTGTGAGAATCAAACAAGATTCTATAGCAAAAGGCTCAACACAGTTCTTGACACTTATTAGTTGCTGAATAAATGTTAGTTTCCTTCCTTTTTCTTGGAGTAAATCAAATGCATCTACAATACTCTGTTCATTCATTTGTGTATTACACGTTTAGTGGAGATCTATTATGGAATCAGGAAAGGTTTCAAGGAGAAATGACACGTGCTTCAAGCCTTAAAAGACAAAAAGGCTTTAATGGACAGAAAAAAACTAAGGGAGCTCAAATTGAGAAACAACATAGACAATAGCACAGAACTAGGTGTGCTTAGAATATAAGGTAAATTGGGGGATAGTAATGAAACTTAAAACTGAAAAACTGGTAAACAAGAACAAGAAAATGGATCTTGAATGCAAGAATAAGTATTTGGGTTTTTATCCTATAGACGGTTGGAAGACACTGAAGACTTTTTGTATCCCTTGTAGCTGTCTTCTAGTCCTCTTCTCAGCTCATTCTGCACAGTCTTCTCTAAATGACCTCCATCTAACCCTATGGCATTACGACTACCTATGTCACCCAAGTCTACAACTCCAGCCCAGAGTGCTTCTCTGAGTCCACACCCATACATCCAACTTCCTAAGGATGTCTCCATATCAAAATCTTACAGACACCTTTCAGGTAACCAAGTAAAAACTGAACTCATCATCTGTCCCAATTGTTCCCTATGTTAGATAAATTGCACCACCATCTACCCAGTTCTTCAAGCTCAGTACTTGTGGTCCAGCCTTACTTTTCCTTCTCCTTTATCTTCTATATCCCACCATAACATTGTCTAAAATCAAATTCCTGAACATCTCTTGAATCTTCCTATTTCTGTCATTCTAAGTGAGTCAGCACTAGCCCAAATCAGTGTTGCATCTCACCTGGATGGTATAATAGTCTCCTAACTTGTCCCCCACTTCTGTTTTTGCCCCTCTTCAATTCATTCTCTACACAGAAGCAAAGATTACTTTTTAAAAATGTCAACCTGAGTATGTTGCTTCCCTGTTTGAAATCCTTCAGTGGCTACCCCATCACTGATGGAGCAAAATTCCAACTCCTTAAAATGGTTTGCCAGACCTTACGCAATGGACCATGCCGTCTTCATTTTTATTTCCCACTACTTTCTCCTCTCATGACCACACTCCATTTAGGCTCTTCTAACGTCAAGGTCTTCACACATGCAGCTTCGTCTTCTTAGAAAGCTTACCTTTTCCTTCTCCCACTAACACTATCCTTCACATATCAAGTGTACAACGCCTTGTACAATGTCTGTCCTCCTAGATAGACTACACAAGAGCAATTGCCTAGCAAATAGTAGCTGCTCAATAAAGGCATCAATAAAGAGGAATAATATAATCAGAACTGTGTAGGATTTCTCTGATGTCAGATGGGAGGTTGTTTTGGACAAGCCAGAGACCAAATTTAGAAAGCTGTTGATGAATCAAATGAGCACTAGGTCTGAATTAGATAAACAGGAAAAAGAGATGGATATAGTAAAAACTACTGATGCTCATACCAATATCCTGGAACTAAAATGAAAACTAACCCCATAATGTCTACACAAAAATGTGAAATAAGACTAAAAATACTATCCTACTCCTGGACTGCTTAGAAGAAACAGATTACTCTACCAGCTGTTCTTCATGATTCTACAGCCTTCACCATTTCCCTGAGAAGGAGGCCCCGACATGCAGCCACATTTCAGGACTTTATAAACCTATTCACTGTACAACAACTGCTTACAAGTCTCCTTTCACTGCCTGAGAAAACAGCCCAGAGAGGTTTTCAAAAGGCTTTTTAGTCTACCTGAAGAGAGAAGCTGTTTACATCTTCTTCTAGAACCACTACATTACTTCTTGTATTACATTTGACATGAGTAAAACTAGAGGGAAATATGTAATAAAATAAGCCCAGCAATGTTGTTCAATATTGCTATTGTTTAATATTCAGTTTTGAAGGTTTCTTTTTTGCAGGAATATTTTTGGATGGGCATCTTCATAACTGTGAGCATTGATCACTCATTGAATATATTATTAGAGTATTGGAAGGGAAAGGCATATCATTAACTAAGCTTGTAATCAAAACCCAGAAAACTAAGAATCTGCTGATAAGCTATTTTAAAGTCAATTTCAGGACTTTGAACTTCTATGGCTAAATATATTACTAAGAAGCCACTTAACTAAATTTCAGGGTAAATAATAGATCTTCATTCCTATTCATTGCTCTGGACCCATCAATATTGCTAAAGGTATGATTTTCTTCTTACACTGGGAAAAAAGCAAATAAAAACATTTTAGAGTTTTGTGAGTTACCTTTGAAGGAAGTAGTGGTGTCAGGCAAAGATTTACCCAATGACTTTGAGGAAGTTACTCCTCTGCCTTAGTTGCTCCAGCTTTCAAAAGAGAAAGGTTGACCAGATGATCATTAAAGTTTCTTGCTTTTGAAAAAATATGTTGCAGTTTAAAGACAGAATCAGACATTGCCAAACATATTATCATACAATGTGACGTGTGCAACAATAAAATTTGAGGGTAACTAGGCACTATCTCTTTCCCTGGAGGTATTGAGGAAGAAAGTCTTCAAAGAGAAAAAAAATGCTCTTGAGCTGAGGTTTCTAAGGACAAATAGGAGTTGGACAGAATGACAAAAGGGGAGAAAAGCATGCCAGGCAAAGAAACAGTTTAGACAAAGGCCTGGAGGCCTGAAACAGCATGTGGTTCCAGAAAACAGCAAGGTCTTCGTGATAGCTGGAGCAAAGCCTGCCAAAGATGAGGCTGAAGGAGGGCAGCGTGGAGAGGTAGCCGGAACCAGAAGAACTGATTTATATTGGGTAGGGAACTGGAGAGGGTGCAGTGGGCATTAGGGATTTTAAGGAAGGAAAAATAGGAAAAGTTTTCATTATAGAAAAATCACTCTGGAGTAATAACAGAGGATGCAAAGAAACTGGGAAAGATCAGACAAAGGAAGACAAACTAAAGCTATTATTATTGTTGTAAAATGATGAGTGGCAGTGAAAGCAGAAAAGGATTTTAACACACACACACACACACACACACCCTACATTGTCAGGGCTTGCCAAGTGATCAGATGTGGGAGTAAGAAATAAGGTAAAGGCCATGTTGACTTTTGCTGAGAGCAAACACAACAAGAGAGCTAACACACACTGCTGCCGGGAATGTAAAACGACGCAATTGCTATGGAAAACAGCCTGTCAGTTTCTCAAAAGATTAAACACAGTTACAAAATGACCCAATAATTTTACTTCTAGGTGTATGCTCCAGAGGGGGAAAAAATTATACAAGTTTTTGCTTAGACATGTTCATGGCAGCATTATTTTTAATAGCCAAAAGATAGAAACAGCCCATATATTCATCAACTAATGAAACGCTGATAAAATCTAGTACCTCCATATATGGAATAGTATTTGGCAATAAAAAGGAATGAAGTACTGTTACATACTGCAACATGGATGAATGTTGAAAATTACACTAAGCGAAAGAAGCTAGACACAAAGGATTATATATTGTATGATTCTGTTCATGACATGCTCAGAATAGGCAAATCACCAGAGACAGACAGTATATAGGTGGTTTCGAAAGTCTGAGATCTTGAGTAGTAATGGGGAGTGACTGCTAAAGATATAGGGTTTCTCCTTGAGATAATGAAAATATTCAAAAATTGATTGTGGTGAGCATTGCACAACTCTGAATACAGAAAACCATTTCATTGTCACTTTAAAATGAGTGAATTGTATTGCATGTGAATTACATGTCAGTAAAACTGTTATTAAAAAATGCTAGTAACACCTACTCCCAGATATAAGCTCCTCAAGGACAAAGATTATACCTTAGACATAGTAGGAATGCAGAAAAACAATTATTGAACTGAAAATCACTTAGATCAGAATAAAGATGATGGCTATTTATAACAATGTTACAGATTGCAAAATCTTTTAGACCTTAGGCATGCAACTAGAAACAAGAACTACCCAGAAAAAATATCAAAGGGGTAATATTTGCTCTGCATTACACCTCTCAGGTGTCAGCCAGCTCCATGGCTCCTCTTATTTAATCACATATGGATAATGTGTCCCCAAACCTGCTCTTTTAGCTGAACAAAATGACTAAAATCAGTTTCTCCCACCAGGACATATTGCTCTGGAAAACTGAATTGAGAGGTGAGGGAAAGGTATAAAAATTGGAGTTGGGCTGTTTTGTTCATTTACTAGTTGGTTGGTTGGGTTGGGTTCGGTTTGATTTGGTTTGGCTTTTGGAAGAAAGGAAAACCATACAGGAAGATTTTAATTTCATAAGAATATAGTTCACCCTTCCAAATATTGCTTCAGGTGTGCCTTTACTGATCAGCCCAGACATTTTTGGTTTGATTGATTTTTTTGCACATTGTGCTTGGTTTTGTTTTGCTTTGCCTGGCCTGATCTGGTCTGACTTTGCTTTGCTTGCTTTGTGCATGTTTGTCTTTATTATCCAGGAGAAGTTTATGAAGCTAGGCATTAGAATAGTGGGTACCGTATTTACGGGAAAACAAAATAAAACCAAATTTAGTCATTCTGTAAACAACCTGAGGATAAGAGATGAACATCTTCTTCAGATTTTCAAGGCCTGATTTTAAGAAAATATCAAAAGCAAACAGTTACTAAAATAATTTTGAAGTACGTCTGCCCCCCTCCACCCTGCTCAAATTTACATCACTCTTGGCATTCTCTTATTTCACCAGAAAAGCCATGAGTGTAGGCAAGCTCTGGATCGTCTACACAGGGGAGGGCCTTATTATAGCCTGTAGCCCTGAGCCTCAGAATAAAGATATCAGGAAAGATTAGGTCAAAAGTGATCATTTTCATCACACTATCTCTTGGCAGAGTTATTTCGAGTTATCCTCTTTCCTACCATTCAGCACTAACAGGCATTTTTCCCTTTGGGTTGTCATCTGTCCCTAAAGGAATGTAACTCATAGGACACCAGTCTTTCCATTTGTCAACCATTTAGGTAGAACTGCTTAGAACCCACTGCCAATTCTAGCATTTAGATCTCTCCAAAAACAGAGTGGAACAACCCCTCAAATAAAGGCTGAGAGATAGGCAAAATGTGACTGAACCGCTTAGCATACACTTCAAAGAAAGATTATAAATGTGGCAAATCACATCCAATGTGTGCACATACTGAATCCAAAAAGATTTCTTCTACATGACAGAAGTATGCTTTATCTTTTCCCAGGAAGATGCAACAATGTGAAAGTGTGAATATATATTTTCTAAATTTCAGGTCTCTTGCAAATATGTAATATTTAACCCCATGAGAAAAATCAATTTCCTAAATTCTATCCTCAGGGCTGACCTTGTTTCACTATTGTAAAGCACTCCAGGAACCTATTAATGCAAAATAATGACAGTAATGAAAAATTTGGCTGTTATTAGGTGCCTTGGCAAGCCCTTTAAGGCTGCATAATGTTTAGTAGAATAACAATAACAATAATAATAATAATAATAGCAAATGCTTATCACTGTGTACTTTATGTCAGGCACGGTTCTAAGTACATCTTAGCTCATTTAATTTTTACAACAACCCTATATAGTAAATTATTATACCATTTCACCCTAAAGGACTAAGTCAGAGCGGCATTCAGTGACTTGTCCAACTCATATAATAATAGCAATCTGGCTCCAGAGGTCATATTTTAACCATTACACAATACTATCTCAAAGTATAAGGCCGTTTATACAAACCACCTGACTATGACTGGGATTTATAATATCTTTGGAGTTTAGATACTTTAATTCTAAAAAGCCCAATATGCTATTGAGATATAATATATCTATTGAGATATAATAAAGAATAATTTTGTATAATAGAGAATAATAATACTTACATTTATTGAATCCTTAAAATGTAACTGGCACTTTGTTGAATACATATAGTTATCATTCAATATTAATAACATCCCTATGAAGTAGGAAATATCACCATCTCTCCTTTCCATGTGAAGATATAAGATAAAGTGTTAAATAATTTACCCCAAATCACCAGCCAGCCATGCCAGAAACAGAACTGAATCCAGAGCCTATGCAATGAAGTTTCAGTAAGAAGGCTTACAGTCTTTAAAATGTTCCTTTAACTGGGTAATCTCAGTATTTCCCATGCTTTTAGAGTCATCTTTGTAGGACTGAAGTTTCAGTAAGAAATACACAAGTTTAAAATGTGTATATTTGGCTTACAAAATCTTTCACTTCACATAAATCTATCAAATAAATAAGCCAAAATATATATCAAATATTTGTAATTCCCGATCAATCAAAGCTCTGAGTTTATCTGAAAATGGGGAAAAACTGTGACATATGAGCAAATAAATTACTAATCAACCTTTGCACTGAAAATCCAAGTTGGTAATACATGCTTATTTCTTTAGCCATATCCCCACAAATATCTCTGAATAATGAGGTAAATAAATGATCAGAAAATCCTTAACGGTTTGTGGTATCAGCATCCATGGAAAGCGAAGAAAGAGATGAAGTTCCCACACATCGATAAGACCAACGAATGCCATCGGCTTGCTTTTGCATCCCCTTCTTGTTCAAACTTCTTTCAGTCTGCACATCCAGAGCATCTTCTGCTCTGTATAAATGAAATTTGTTTCATGAAATCCATGAGATTTTTACAGCCTGAGATAACTTCCGACAGAGCTCTCTTGCATTCAGCCAGTGGGATTCCTACCCCCCGGTCGATATCTGTAGATTGGACCACACTAATGGGGCTTAGCAGCCTCTGAGCTCACACTGTCATAGGGTCACCAGGTGCCACACATGTAGTGAATCATCATTCAGTTGTTACAATGAGATGATGTTTTAAATGCATTGCTGTGTGAAAATCACCTTTCACAATAACTCCCTTATTTAAATACTTTACTATTTAGACTTCCAAATAAATAATTTTCTACTAAATGAGTTACGTTCCAAATGCTTAACAGAAATTCAAATAAAGGGTCCTTCTTAGGCTTCCAGAATGTCCACAGAAGATAATTATCATTTTCAGACTGTCATATTAGAGAAAGAGAACTGGATTTAGAACAAAAAGATCCTGAGTTTATGTTCAGGGTCATGAACGGTTTACTTAAGCTATCTCAGTCTCAGTTTTTTTGTCTGTCGAAACTACTATGTATAGGGTTGGTGAAAAAATTATTTGAGATAATATGATCTATAAGCTGTAACATTCTTTATAAATGTATATTATTGTTATTGACAAGATGTGTCGATCCAGGAAGTCTTCCATGAGTCCCCAAGACTGGAGTAAGGCCTCCTCTATGCTCCTGTATCACCCTGTGATTATTCTTTATAGCAGATCTGTTGGAACCCAACCTATATGCCCTTGGCAGCCTGAGTTCCCAAGCACAGCCCCTGCTAAGGCTTTCTTTGCCCACAGGAAATATAAATCTGCCCAAACACAGGGAAGGTTAAGAATTGCTAGGCAGTTGTCCTAGGAGTGGCCCTCAATTAATGACTGAGTAAAGGTGCTGCCTCGCCTCCTGAGACATCTTTGAGCATATTCTTCACAGTCTCCAGGAGGAATTCAGCATGATTCAGCCTCAGTTGCCCACAATGGCAATTTGCTCACTTATACATTCTCGACCAGCTTCCTTCCCTTCCCTGTCTCACTTTTCTTCTCCCTATTGGTGCTTTTTAGAATCACCGCACCAAAAAAAGTTCTCTGAATACTCAAATCCCCATCTCAGGGGGAACTCCAGCCTAAGACATTCTTCCATAGACTTTATTTTACGATATGAAAGTGCCTTTTTATATGTCTGTCTTAACCTCTATCACATTCACCATTGTTATCTCCAGCACACAACCTGGCACATAATAGTCTCTTTTTAGCTGTTTTCTAAATAAATGAATGAAAGAATTGAGAAATAAATTTCCAAGTCAAGTGTCCTTATGTCAAAATGCTTTTATATTATTACAACCTGGCTTTGGCTGCCACTACACTGTTGGGTGTCAGCTAAAAGCACAAGGGTACTTCAAATGGAAAAAAAAATGAACTAAAAGATAATGCAAATCCTTCCATGAGCTTTTAAAAGTCCTCTTAGATACATATAGTCCTCTACCCAACAAAACCTATGCATCAGTGGGATTCAGTTCTCGGGATCACCCAGAGCAGGAAGGTGTATTCCTAACAAGAAACTCAGACTCTCAAGGCCATTATATCCCTCTCTCAAACCCTGCTTCTTGTATCACCCAGGCAAAAAATCTGAATTCATCGTTGTCCTCTCCTTCTCTCCAACATATGCTTGGTAACTCAGACTTAACCCTGGAATCTGTCACCGTCTTTCCATCCCTATTGATTTGGCCTTAGTTAATTCCTTCATCATTCTTGCACAATGTATTTCAAATGACTGCTGATCTCCTGCCTCTAAAACATGTTTTCAAATTGCAAGTGAAGTAATATTTCTGAAATACACAGCTGATTCTACACTTCATTGTTTAACAGCCTACGATGGCTTGCTCTTGCCTACGGGATATGTCCATACTCCTCAGCATAATCTCCAAAGCCCCTTTGGGGGTAGCTCATCTGTCTTTCCAGCCATCTGTCTCACTGCACTTCTCTGATTCCTCCTATAAATAAGTTCAGCCCATAGAGAAACTAATAGTTCCACCAAAGACTCCAGGCCTTTTTCATACTTGCTAGCCTTTACTCTGAAATTCCCTGCTCCAAGCCCATCCAGAAATGATTTCTCATCTTTCAATTTTAAATTCAAGTGTCACTATCTTCAAGCAACTTTTACCTATTATCTTTGCCTCTTTCCCTTGGCCCTGCAGAGTACCAGTATCTACTTCTCCTGTTAGATTCCATAAAAGTCTATTTCACTCATTTATGTGTCTACCTCCCCATGTTGAATTGTACACCCTATCAAAGACAAAGACAATGAATCATTGGTTCTCAATAAAACTTTGTCGGATGAATGGATCAATGAATGAACCTTTCTCTGCCTGTTCCTTCTCTTGGATCATTTGTAGCATTATCTAGAAGGGGAGTTAGAGAGCTTGATAGAAGTGTTTTCCTGATGTTGAAGTTGAGAACGCAGGGTTAGGCTCAGAGTGGGTGGAAGCAAAAGCATTATTTTATTCCATTGGTCTGAATGTCTGTCTTTTTACCAGTACCATACTTTTTGATTTCTGTAGCTTTATAATATACTTTGAAATCATGAAGTGTGATGCCTCTAGGTTTGTTTTTATTTTTCAAGATTGCTTTAGATATTTGAGATCTTCTATGATTCCATATAAATTTTAGAATTGGTCTTTCTGTTTCTGTAAAAAAAAATGTCATTGGGATTTTGATAGGGATTGCATTGAATCTGTAGATAACTTTGGGTGGTATGAACATTTTAACAATATTGTCTGTCAGTCCATGAACACAGGATATCTTTCAATTTGTTTATGTTTTATTTAATTTCTTTCATCAATGTTTTGTAGTTTTTCCATATACAAGTCTTTCATACACTGAGATACCATCTCATCCCAGTTAGGATGGCTAAAATCCAAAAGACTCTGAACGATTAAAGCTGGCGAGGTTGCAGAGAAAAAGGAACTCTCATACATTGTTGGTGCGACTGCAAAATAGTGCAGCCTCTATGGAAAATCATTTGGCTTGCCAGTATTTTGTTGAAGATTTTATCATCGATTTTCATCAGTGATATTGATTGTAGTTTTCTTTTTTTGTAGTGTCTTTTTCTGCCTTTGGTATCAGGGTAATAATGGCCTCATGAAATTAATTTGTTAGAGTTCCCTTTTTATTTTTTCAAAGGGTTTAAGAAGGATTGGTGTTAATTCTTCTTTAAATGTTTTGTAGAATTTATTATTATTATTATTTATACCTATTTATGGGGTACAGAGTTAGCTACCAGTATTTGTGTACAGACTGTGGTGATCAAATCAATACTATTATCATGTTCATTGCTTCAAGGATTTCCTGCTCTATGGGGTCTGGTACTTAAGAACTACTGTATTTCTTTGGTGGTGTCATATTTTCTTGTTTTTTTTTTCAAATTTCTAGTATCTCTACATTGATTTCTGATCATCTAGTAGAGCAGTTGCTTCTTCTATTACTCTGGAGTAGGATTTGAGGAGAGAGACTTCCTCCCACAGATGTGTTTTATGTCAACCATTGAGTAGGGTTTTTAGTTCCAGGTAGATGCAGTAGTGTAGTCTCCATGTGAGTACTTCAGCCATAGTCTGTGTTGAAATTGCATATGAGTGCCTTCATGGCCTAGGCACTGCAGCACTTAGTGTTTCCTTGCTGGGGTTAGTGATACTGTGTTAGTTCATCACAGATGTGGGCAAGAACTTGAATTCTTGGGAGAAGCACCTGGGTTCCTTGTCACTCTTTGGCTGGAGGAATGTCCCTGAGCGGGCTTGTTGACACCTCCACCAGCATTCCATGACCATAATGGGTGCACTGGTGTATACTGGAGTTCCTCGGTTTGAATGGGTAGCCCTGGATGGGGTTTCTCTTTTCTCTTTCCTACAGGCAGGGGTTCCTCCAATGCCTTGCTTCCCCTGGTTGGCAGATGGTTTGATAGTGATTGAGAATTTTTTTTTCTTACTCTATTTAAGTATCCTGGGTTTCTGCAGGGAGTTCTGCATGTGTCTCTCCTGGGATCAAGGCAGTCACATGGGCTGCACATGTACCTCCCACCCCCAGGTATGCTACCACATGTGATGACATAATTCCCCCTACAGGTTGGGCCACTGGGTTGTGGGTCTCTGCTTGCTCACCTCTTTCACCAGTCTCCCCTGGTGACTCTTCTTGTGTCAATGTAGTTGAGAGGTTGGAGGGCTGCCTGCACTGTGACCATGGCTGCTGCTGTGGCAGTGAATCAACCTTGCAGAGGCAGTGGCCATGGTAGTGGCTGTTTTGGACTACCTGTGCAGAAGTGGTGTCTGTGGCAGTCCTCTCTTCTTTTTCTTAGTGTGGCCAATGGTTTGTTAGTTTTGTTTATCTTTTCAAAGCACCAACTCCATTGATTTTTTTCAATTGCTTTCCTATTCTCTATTTCATTTATTTCTGCTGTAATCTTTACTCTTCCTTCTGCTAACGTTGGACTTAGTTTTTAGCAACGTCACGGTCTAACCAGCTGAGCTAACTGGTCAGCCAGTTTTTTCTTCTTATTCTAGTTTCTTGATATGTAAAGTTTGGATATTTATTTAAGATACTTTTCTTTTTTTAATGTAGTCATTTATTGCTCAGAACTTTCCCCTTATTGCTTTTGCTTCATCCCAAAAGTTATGGTATGCTGTGTTTTCTTTTTCATTTGTCTCAAGGTATTTTCTTTTTTTATATTATTCTTTTAATTGATAGATAACACTGTAGGTTTTTATTGTGTACAACATGATTTTGAAGTATATATACATTGTGGAATGGTTAAATCTAGCTAATTAACAAATGCATTGCCTCACATAGTTATCATTTGTGGAATAAGCCAGGCACAGAAAGACAAATACCACATGATCTCATTCATATGTGGAATCTAAAAAAAGTTGATCTCATAAAAGTTGAGAATAGGTTGGTGGTTACCAGAAGCTGAAGTGTTGATGGGGGAGTGTAGGATAGGGAGTGCTGGCTGAGGTTTTTCTAATTTTCCGTCTGATTTCTTCTGTGATCAACTGGTTTTTTAAGAGTGTGTTGTTTGATTTCTGCATATTTCTGAATTTTTCAGTTTTCCCTCTGTTATTTATTTCCATTTTCATTTCATTGTGGTTAGAAAGATCGATGGTATGAAGAAAATCTCTTCCTCAGAGGGAGCTAGACATAGATGACCAGTGTGATAGCACCATATTGACCAATTCCATAAGCATTATTTCATAGCTTAAAAATAGAATCACTGGAAATATTTCCCTATAGAAATATTCTCCAAAGCATGGCTTATGAGGTGAATTTAGGTGATTCAGAGGCCAAATTAGCTTTTAATATTGATGTATCCATTTTAATGTGAATTAGAAAAGCAAAACATTATATTTACAGAAGTGATCTCAATTTTCCTTCTCAATAAATATCTTGAGTTTTAAAAGTGATTCCATTAAAAATATTAAGGGGGGGAGAGGAAGGGAGGGAGGTTTCGGTAATGGGCTACAATAATCAACCACATTGTATATTGACAAAATAAAATAAAACTAAAAAAAAAATATTAAGTGTGTACAAGTACAGATAGTACAAAAATTATAAATGTAGAAACAGTGCCCTAGAGTCTATTAATATTGAATTTTCAGCTGCACCTACTTGGGGAGACACTGATGCTACAAGGTAAAGAAACTGATCATAAGAGCTGGACCAAAGCTATGTATTGGGTTCTATTCAGGGCCCACTAATTTAATCCAACTTTAAAACAGGTTGTGCCCTAGCTATTTAAAAGAATTCTACAGCTAAGAAAATGCTGGTTGTGTTCTGGGAGGTAAACTGGTGATCAATCCTAGTTTATACTTATTTCACGAATAGTTAGTTTCCATTCCCTTTATTAATCCATGATTGTAAACAACAAGAATCTGAAGGTAGGGGGTTCCATGGTTCCTATGGGTAAAAAAGACTAGTCCTAAAGCCTGCCGTTCCTCCACCTGTTATCGTTATCCACACAATAACAATGTTTCAACCTGCTCAGATTTAGTTTCCCAAAAATATAGAGGAAAGGATATCTAGAAAGATTGTCTGAAAAACAATTACTGGGTAGATGCACTATTATTTCCCAGGAATGCGCAAAAGTTTTTTGGCATTGGTGACATGTAGTGTCTTCTGAGATGTTCCAGATAGGTGGCCTCTCTTTAATATACTCACCCATCGTGACTATAATGATACAATTCTTCCATGGGAGGCAACTCCAACCAAGTAAAGAAATGAAAGAACAAACAAACCAGAAAAAAATAGTGCCAGGTGAAGAAACAACTAGAGGTCCATTGTCAGAGAAGGAGAAGCTAAAGGAAACTCAGAAATATCCCCATGGGAGTCCTCTGGCAGGGGAAGTTATTGTATGAAACTAAAGGTTATTCACTAACTAAATTATATTTCAAATATTTAGCAATTATTTCCTGAGTTACTTACTAAAAAATTCAATACACAATTAGCTATCAGTACATTTGACCTGAATTTTTATTTCACTTTGTAAAATGCCAGGTCATATTACAAGCACTGAGTATCACAAACGTGACTCTGATTTTGACTTTTTTAAAATCCAAAAGGGAAAAGATTGGCCACAAAGAAAAAAAAAAATCCCTGCTTATCTCTGGACGTGCAAATGGAAAGGGGAAAAAGAAAAAGCCAGACACGGAGAAGTGTCTGAGTGATACTTGTGAAATTAGACCTTTCTTATAGAAGGCCTCCTGCACCACTTAAGCTTTGCTTTAAAATGGATTAGAGGCTGGAGAAGTGTTTCAAACAGATGAGTATGTTTTCTAACTGCGGCCCACAGTGGGATTCAATCACAGATATGACTTATGTGCTCATAAACGTAAGGAGCTCTCCAAGCGGTTTTATTTTCGGGTTATATTAACAGCCTCCTCCTTGTCTCTTGGAATCCCATGAATTTCTCCATCCATCCCAGTTCCCTTTTTCCACCCATTTCTCCCACTAGTTCTTTCCCTCTACTTATTACTTTATGTTCTGCTCTCTTCATTTCCTTTCCATGTCTTTCTCTCTTATGTTAGTTTGGATTCCAACTAAGGCAGGCTCAAGTCAAGATTTGAGTACCTACAGTTTATTGGGAAACCCTTGCAGAGGAGCGTGGAAGGAGGTCAGGGAGGGGAAGACAGCCAATAAAGGGTGTTTATCAAGCAAGTTAACAATGTGAGTAACTGGAGTTAAATCCCACAAGAAAATTCTAAAAAAGCATTTGAAATCATAAAATCACATCTCAGATTTATCCCAGCTGAGGCTGAGGGTGCTGAAGTATTTATACACAAACTCTCACTAGGGGTCAGCTGAGGGTTACTCCTAGGGGGGTTAATTCTCCCCTACTTCAGGCCTGCCATACACTCAGGCAGAGGTCTTCCCTGGCTTGGAGAAAGGCAAAGAGATGCAGGAACTGGCCGCTGAAAGTGACAGAAGCACACTGAAGTGATAAAGCCCTAGGGTGGGGTATCTCTCCTCTTTCCTCAAATTTTATTTCCACCCAACACAAGAATGACATCGCTCAGTGGTAACAAGGTGTTAACGGTTGGCAAAAGAAATCAGGAGAGGACTCCCATGTTAAAGTGCAGTCATTAGAGAACTTTAGGGTATGGTTGGTGATAATAGATATGTATGTCCCGACTGTGGTTATCCATAGCTTGGGGTGTTCTATACACTTCAGAAAATCAGGAAGCCAGTTAAAACCATAATTCTTCTATGACAGCAGTGATGGACGAGCTGCCAAGTGATTGTCAGAGCACCAAAGAAAGATCCTACTATCGGGCATCAAATGTCATTGGCAAGCATCAATGTGCATTATTGCCTTTCGTGTGAGGGCTAGATGTATCAAAATATTGGTAAAGTAGCGTTTTTTAAAAATATATGTGTGCGTGTATATCTATTTATATTATTTGTCCAATTCTCTATAGTACTTGGCAGAGAAGGCTGTTTTTCATAGTAGATAAAAGTATAGGTTGGGAATTAGAACAACCAAATATGGATGCCGGGTGTGCTTCTTACTAAGGAAACTCATTCAACCTCTCTATTTCTGTTTTTCCATATGTAAAATGAAGATAATAATCCTTGAGAGGGTGTTGAAAAAATTAAACTACACATATATGTAATTCACACAAGATTTGAAAGGTGAGAGTGAAACAGTAGCTATTGCGGTTCACACACACCCTCACTGACCTCTGACCCACGTTGCTGGCACAGAAAAGCACTCCAACTCCCACCACATCTCCTCCTTCAGCTTCTCCAGGCCCTGGGCCAGATGCGTGTGCAGCTCCGTGGTGAAGGGCACCAGCTTCTCCTACAGGTCACCCACATTGTAAAGGTCGGAGGTGGTAAGAGACAACCATGGGTTATAGCTCATCTTTGTGGGTCCCTCATGACCTTGCTGTCATTCACATCCATACTTCCTTCCTGACTGTGTGTCTGGCTGAACTGTGGCAGCTTCCAGCTAAACACTAGATGTAGACATGACAGCCTGCACAGTCTTCCTTACCAGCTCCCACAATTACAAAAGTCTTAACCCCAAAATAAATTTGTTATTCTATGTCAAAACCCAACTGATACAACATGGTAGTTATGTTACAAAATGTTCAAATGAAGCTACTTCAGAGTCAGTTGTACCTTGGTTGGCTGAGGCTTCCACTGAGACTGCAGCTCAACCTCCCCATCTACCCCATCCAGCTTCCCTCCCTTCCACAGGTGTTGATCCCATGAGCACTCCCCAATATACCTCCTGTACACTAACACTGTCTCAGTTCCCAGTTAACCCAATTTGTGACACCTTGTCCTCACCACCCCTAGCACAGGGCCTGGAACAGGATACTGTTCAGTACATACTGGTTGGTCAAACACAAGACATGGATGGTAAGGACTCCAGTAGTCCAGGCACACTGAAAGAAGAGAGGACAAAGCTGGGGACTGCTATTGAGCTGCTTCAAATACTTGACTAAATCTCTAGAAGACTGTAGACATGTGGTTCCAGGCTGTAGACAGACGAATACACTCCTTACGAACCCTGAAGTTGCTGTTGATCCCAGCCAGCAGCTCCTTTGAGATGATTTAATTATGTAAGGGCACACAGACTGGCTGAAGAAACCAAATTCTGCCCTAGGTAACTCATGTTTCTGGAAAACAGGTAAATTAATCAAAACTTCTATGAGAATTCTTTTTGGGGGGGCAGGGGTGGACATCTGGCTGGAGAATTTATTCTTAAATGACAACAGAAGAAGAGGACATTCAAGGAAGAGCCAAAGCCAAAAAAAAAAAATGTATTTTTTATGTTCCAGAAGTGAAAAGAAGTTCAATCTTAAATTCACAACAGAAAGTGATGGAGGATGAGGTGGGAGTCTTAGAGGAAGTGGTTAGTTGTAAAAATAATCAGTATCAAAATACCTCAAATTGTCATTCAAGTTAACAATAGCATTTACTTACAAATCACAATAGGTATCTTTAAATTTTTGTTCCATTTTCCATTAAAATCATTAAATTCACATTTCCTGAATCTCTCCCTCTAAATCTATTCCACTCTCAAAGATTGAGTTATTTTCTCAGCACTTTAGGCTCAGATGTTTTCTCACTTGTCATTTAATAGGAGAAAGTACTTCTATTAATAAGGGGAAGGTATGGAATATGATAGATGGGTGAAGGCTAAGTTTTGTCGTGATACGTAAGCAACAGAAACCAGTATACAATGGTCTGATTCCAAATATTATCTTCCTGTTGGAAGATAAATGTTTGCAAAATAACTTACCTCCTTCTAGGAATGTAAAGTACAGAGGCTTATTTTGAACATTTCTAGCATCTTGGGCCGGCCCGGTGGCGCACTGCTACAGTGCGCCGCTTGGAAAGCGCGGCGGCGCTCCCGCCGAGGGTTCGGATCCCACATACAGACCGGCCGCTCGCTGGCTGAGCGAGGTGCGGGAGCAACACCGAGGGTTGCGATCCCGTTGCCGGTCCCGGTCCAGTACGGGCGTGACACTGAGGGTTGCGATCCGTTGCCGGTCACGAAAAAAGACAAAAAGGAAAAAAAAAAAAATTTCCAGCATCTTGCCCAGGTGGTTGCATCCAGTAAGGTAAATAGCATTCATTTCATCTGCATTATACCAGTTACCAAAATCTAAAATTATTTTATTACCAGGGGCTGGGGGAGATGGGTGGTGAGTTGGTTAGATGTTGGTTAACAGATACAAAAATCTCAGACAGGAGGAATAAGTTTGAGAGATCTATTGCATAAGATGCTGACTATAGTTAATAATAATGTAGTATATTCTTGAAAACTGCTAACAGTAGATTTTCAATGTTCTCACTACAAACAAAAAAAGTGAGGTAATGCATATGTTAATTAGCTCAATTTAGCCATCTCACAATGTATACATTTTTCAAAAGACGTGCATGATAAATATATACAATTTTTGTTTTTCAATTAAAAACAAAATAAAATTATTTGTGCTTATTTAACTATTTATATCTGTCTCCCAACCTAGAATATTAATTCCATGGGGGCAGAAATCATATTTTTCCTGTTGTTGTTACCCCCTTTTATCTCCAGCACTTAGCACAGTGCCTCTCTCACAGCTGGCACTCAATAATTAACTGGAGAATAAAAGTGAATGAATGGTAAATAATTGTGAACTGAAAAAAAAGCCACTTTGGAGGACGTTAATTACATTGCTAGAGACGCTGATGAAACTGTGTTGGAGCCATTGAAACTTTGATTTTTAACTCTTTGTTACTCCTTGTCTGGTGGAATGGTGAAAAGTCATATCCATCCACCTCTCACATGCTCCTTCTGCCAGTATCAAATACCATCCCCATCAACAGGATAGAGATGAGGAAAGAGAGAATGGATTATAAGTTAACCCATTTTGTGAGTCAGGGTTCTTTGGTGGCAAGTAACAGAAACCCAGTGACTGACTTAAGCAACAGGGAATTAAATTACCAAAACAAACTAAAACAGAATAAAACAAAAACCATCCAAACAAACAAAAGCATTGTCAAGATTTTGCTTAGAATACACTGAATTTATAAACCAATTTGAGGAAAACCAACATGTTGCCTATATTGAAACTCTCATCTATGAAAATTTATCTCTTCATTAAAAGGTATTTTATAATGTATTTCAACATTTTTTCATATTCTTCTCTGTAAAAGTGTTGCATATCTTTTGTTAAATTTATTTCTAGATTTTTCTACATACCCATACCCACGTATACACACAAGTATGTGTCAATTTTTAAATAATATTATTTAAAAATTGTATATTCTACTGGCTATTTGCTGGATACATGACAATTAAATTGAACGATGTACATTGATTTTGTATTCTATATCAGCCAGGAATAGGTGTGTAACAAACCACCCCAAAGTTCAATGGCATGTGTTCTTGTGTCTCTGTTATGAGAAGAGAGGATATACAAAGTCTTCTACGTCCATGAAACATGAACTCTTTGGTCTACTATCTGGTACAGAGTCTGAATCTGAGTAACTGCTAGGTTGCTATAATCCTTAAGGCAAATTGTTACATCTAAGTGAGCAGGGACATGGAAGATTGCATTTTCCAAAATAGCCACAATAATATCTCCCAACCCTCCTGCTCTTTTATCTTGTAACCTTACCACTAACTCAGTAAGAGGTGGCACCTGTTTCCTTTCACCTTGAATTTTGGTGGGCCTATGACTGCTTTGAGTAATAAAGTATGGCAGCAGTGACACTCTGTGACTTCGGAGACTAGGTCTGAAAAGATAACACAGCTTCTGCCTTGTTCAGCAAGACACCCCCATTTAAAGCTCTGAGCTACCTTAAGGTCTTCAAGCTTAGGAGGAAGCCAAGCCCCATGGAAAGACTGCACACAAATGTTCAAGTTGATGTACCCAGCCAAGGTTCCAGACAAAAACCAACACCAACATCCAGACAGGCGAGTGAAGAAGGCATCTTTGGAAATAGACTCTCTACCTCCCAGCCATTTGAGTTTTCTCATTTGAATGCCCTGACAGCACAAAGCAAAGCAATCTATCCCCACTATTCCCTTACTGGATTGCCAAACCAAAGAGTCTGGGGGCATAATAAAATCATTGTTATTTTACACCACTAAGTTTAGGATGGATTGCTACACAACAATAGTAAACAGAACAGGATTTAATCAAATCATGCTGAGACCTCCAGTAATTGGGGTCTAAATCCCTATTTCTAAATTCTGCTTCAAAGTAAATCACATAAGAGCGAGGCTATACACAATGCTAGTATCTAAATCCCAGCCTAGTAGCTTGAGAATGAGAGGACTCATTTGCTCTCAGAGTGATGCCCAGTTCAGAATCAGGGCTTGCCCACTTGAGGCAGTGTCTTTTCTGAGATCTCTATTTTTTCAGTCAAGGTTATAACACCTTTCCAGCTACTTTAAAGTACAGGATCAAGGGAGCCTACAAGAGCAGGGAGGAGAGGGGAGGGGAGGGGAGGGGAGGGGTTAGCTGAGTTGGATAAAGCGTGGGTCTGATAACACCAAGGTCCAGGGTTTGATCCCTGTGCCAGCCAGCCACCAAAAAAAAGGGAGGGGTGGCAGAGGAGCCTGCAGAAAAGACACCCATGCCCACTGAATCTCTGAGGAATTGTCACAGCCAAACTGAGACTCGTTCACTCACTGTAGCTTCACTTTGTGTTTCCTGAAAGTATGCTTTGCTCAGCTGCTTTTGTGATTTGCTTTCTTACCAGGGAAACACACACACACACACACACACACACGGGGAGGCTGTCAAAAACACCCATTGTGCTGAATAATTAATTGCTCCCCAAAATACAATTCGGCTGACAGAAGCTGCACTGAACTCAAACCTTCTATTGTCTTGCGTTTTCTCATGTTGACTGCTCCTCTGGGGGCCCTAAAGCATCATTTCTCTAACTTTTTTCTCTGACTGCGACAAGGACAAAAAACATCCACAATTCTCCTTGTTACATTTCCCACTTTCAAAGGAAATGCTTAGAATATTACCCTAGTAAATTCAGAAGATTTTCTTTAAAGTGTTATTTCTTATTTCCAACATAAGTAATTCACACAACTATAAAAGCCTGGGTCACCATAAATGTTGATCAAGTGCTAAAAAGACATTATTTGAATGTAAAAATCTGAAGTTGCTGAGTAGGTTGTGGAAGAGTGCCAAAAGAATCCTTTGAAGGGAAATGTCTCTCCTGTCTTTTCCTGAACTTGCTTGTTTTCGCTCTGGATGGAAGATGCACGTGTCTCTGCTTCACAGTTTGAGGGACTTTTCCTTACAGGCAAGAATTCTAGCTGTCAGAACCCCAGGATAGTAGCACTAATTCAAAAGGCCTCATAGTGGGAGACATAAGCATCCCATGTAAAATAAGATCACAAGTTCTTTGTGTAACCTGCTGACAACCACATTTGCCTCCTTCTGAAATAAGAGGCCATCCTATCTTTTTTAGAGGTGTGCTTATTTCTAAAAATCAAACCCAGGTCACTTCTTTTAATGGGAATGTTCCAGCAGCTTACAGCTTTGCTCTGAAGTCTTTCAAATCTCACAGAGGTGGGAGAATTACTACAAAAGGAATCATAGTACCAGGAAACTCATGTCCTGTAGAGATAGTGACTCCATGCATCAGCTAATTCCCAGAGATGTCTCTCAGCGATCTCCCACTGCCTTCTTTGTACATACCACTTCTGCATGCAGACATGGGACTTATACCATCACCCCTTGAGTCTGCTGAATTTTCTATTGCTTTGTCTAATAGAAGTGGAGAGAAAAGTTACATGCAGGAGGACTGAGGTACAAAATGTCCAATGCTTATCAGCTCTGTGACTCATCAAATCACTGAACTTTCCTGAATCTCAGTAAAAAGAAGGTAATACTTATGTCACATTGTTGCAAAAATTAAATGAAATAATTGTCTCATTTATTTTGGTTTATTGAGCACCTACTGTGTGTCGGATATTGAGGATACAATAAATAAGTTATGAATGCCAACATGCAAGAGCCCACAGCTTAGAAGAAGGCACATATAAAATCTCTGAACTTAGTCCTGGAGCATGCCTTGAAAAAAATTAATAATAATAATATGGTCCTTGACTTGTGCAGGCACTAAGAGGCTATAAGAACTATAAGTCATAGTTCTTGCTCTTAAGAAGCTCTTAGTATAGTTAAAAATCTAGGACTAACACTAACTAATACTAACTATATTGTACTCTAAACGGTACAAATGCTGTCCAGGACATTTATAAACTGGAAAATACAGTGTGGAGTAGTCTTTCAGTGCATGATGCAGATAAGAGTGAGCCGCACTTCAGTAGGACCCACAGGTTTTGCAGAGGCAGTGAAGTGGGAAGCTGATATTGCTGGATGGGAAACAAGCTAAGTGATGACTAGAGCCAAAGTGTCAATAGAACTTTCTGTCACAGTGGAAATGTTCTGTGTCTGTGCTGTCTAGTGCATCAGCCTCTGGCCACACATGGCTACTGCACACTGGAATGTGGCCAGTGTGACTGAGGAGCTGAATTTTCAACTTGTTTAACTTTAATCAATTTAAATTTATTTTTTTTTTTTTTTTTTTTTTTTTTTTTAAAGATGACCAGTAAGGGGATCTCAACCCTTGGCTTGGTGTTGTCAGCACCACGCTCAGCCAGTGAGCAAACCGGCCATCCCTATATAGGAACCGAACCCGTGGCCTTGGTGTTATCAGCACCGCACTCTACCAAGTGAGCCACAGGGCCGGCCTAATCAATTTAAATTTTTTTTTTTTTTTAAAGATGACCAGTAAGGGGATCTCAACCCTTGGCTTGGTGTTGTCAGCACCACGCTCAGCCAGTGAGCAAACCGGCCATCCCTATATAGGATCCGAACCCGTGGCCTTGGTGTTATCAGCACCGCACTCTACCAAGTGAGCCACAGGGCCGGCCTAATCAATTTAAATTTAAATAGCACAAGTGGTTAGTGGCTATGTTGGATGGTACATGCCCAGAAGACTTGGGGAAGACCCACCTTGATTCTTTCTATTACTCTCAGAGATGTTACCCAAGTTCACATATTAATATTAGTCTCTTGCCATTATTCCACTGCAACTATCCACTCTGAGGTATAAAACAGACATGAAAATAGTGTTCCCCTGCCACATAATTCCAGGGGAACTTCATAAGCTGCCAAAGCCTATTTGCACATCCTCATTCTAGGTTTATCTGAACCAAATGTTTCTCCCTTTAATGGAGTGTCTTTTCTTATAAAATCCGGAGAAGAAGGGGTGGGATGGGGAAACAGCCAGCAATGAAGAAGACAATGACAGAAGGTACATTTGCCAGAAAGCTTTTAGTATGTTTCAGTTTCCTTGGTTACAGGTAATAGAGAAAGGGGGAAGGAGGGGGGCAAAAGCATTTGAAGCGCAAATAGCTGGAATAAGAGACCAGACAAAGGACTCAAAGCTCAGAGTAACATTTAGGGCACTAGCAAAGCAAAGTGGAAAAATGAGGCAATTATTCTGATGGTCCAAAGCAGAATGAAATTTTTCACGTGGAAACCACCAGATAATTCCAAGTGAAAGGCTTTTTTGGGTTATTGTTTTATGTTGAGTTGAGCTGATCACTAGAGTTTATTTTCTCAATGTACCTTTTAGTAAAGCTAGAAAGAAAAGTGCAGATGGACCTATTAGGAGTTGGAGTCTGCCTATGATGAATCTGATGCAACCATCATCCCTTGAGAAACTAAACCAAAGCCAAATGGGAAAAACAGAAAAGAATAGAGTACACACAAATTCTGAAGCCCTGAGGGACTTAAGCCTAGATTTTTTCCAAGGGAGTTTGAGTGATGCTTTATACCTAGTTGTCAACACTGGGTTTAAGAAGGCATGAGTTGGGGTAGCTGGGGTTGGGAGGGGGCAGAGGTTGTAATTCTAGGACCTGCAGCCGCAGCAGCTCCCATCCACATTACTGCTTCAGTTTGCATTAGTAGGCACTGGCAGGCTGTTCTGTCATGACTTGTCCTAATCCTCTCACAGTAGGCCTAAGAAAACGTCTCATTAGAGTGTGGAAAACATGCATATGGATGCCCTGATTCGGGGAAATGGCTCTGAAGGGAAAGTGCATTCATCAGATCAATTAGTGAGAGGGTGGAATAAACCAAACAATAAGAAATAGACTCCAGCATAAGTTTGAATGTGTTTCCTTGGATTCTAAATGCCTCTCTGCCAAGACCCAGCAGATCTAGAAAATGAGACTAGGTGCTGTAGAATACTACACTCGGGAAAACTCTCAAGTGATGAATTAACCTCAGTGTAAGGCAAGCAGCTGAGCCAGCTTTGCTCCCCGGCAGGTTAAAAGTCTGAAACAGTGGAGCAAGGCTCTCTAAGTGTACATTAGCCACAAAAGGATCCCCCCACTGTTCAGCACATTGTGCTGGAGCCATCGGATTTCCAGAAATAGACTCGCCCTAATCCCTTTTTATATTTTCCAAAGCTGAACCTGAACTTTCAAGGGGCTTGACTTTGCTTTTATTTTTCACTCTTCTTTTCATAGATGATTGAATTTCCTAGTGTTGCTTTCAGATCAGATGTTATTTTGGGCACAACTCAAAGAAAGCCATCCGTATACATTGAGAGGCAGTGGGTGGCAGAAAAGTTCAGCTTCATTCCTGATTAAGCAAAGAGACACATCAGGGGGTGTAGGAGAAGGTGGGGAACAAAAACACTAAGGGCTCCAAGGTCATGGAAAAGTACAAGTATTTGACTACATAGGCTAATGCTCAAAGTCTACTAGGCTTTAAAGAGAGATTTGCAGTCTTTTAAATACCAGAGCTATTGTTCACATCTGCTATCATCACAAATAACATATTCAATTATTATACCTTAAAATTAAAAATTTTAACAATAGAAGCAGTAGAAAGTCACAATGGAAAAGTATCGCTTGATGTAATGGAGGAATTTTTGTAGTTAAATCTGGATTAGCCTTCTCCTGGTGGCATAGCAACTCCAAGTTCATGACACACCCTCAAAACCTCTTCCCACCCTCTTCCTGACCTCTCCCCTCTCGTCCTTCCTCTCACCTGCCAGAAATACAGCAGGAGGGATTTTTTGAACCCAAGACCCTCAGCAAAACCATTTGCCTAATTGTCTCACTTAATTTTTAAAACACCATGAGAGAAAATTGGGACTCGAGCAGATAAATAACTCGCCCAAGAATAGACAGCTGATAATCAAATTTGTCTGATTATAAAGTTTACACTCAAAAGCTTTCTGTGTGACCACAAGGAGAAAGGAGCATTTATTTTAAATTCAGCATTTGAAGATTTTGATGTAATGACATGAGGAGGGACATTCTAAGGCACCCCAAGTCATTATTTTCTTCTTTATTGGTTCCAATGTGTATTAGAGAAACAATATAATTTTAATTTACTCCCCAGGGTCTAAATAACAAAACACATTGGCATCTTTAACTTGCTGAAATAGAGTTTAAATTATTTTTTGTCATCCTTTCCTTGTCTGGAAGTCTAGCTCCTCGGTAACCACCTGGAACAGCACCCACACACACGCTGCAGCGTCACATCTCAGGGGCCCCTCCCCTCCAAGATCCCAACTTGGATCCTAGGCAAACAAAATGTATTTGTGCTTCGGTAAAAAATAACAACAGCAACAACAAAAGAAAAAAAAACATAGCAGTCCACCCACACATCTGTTTCATGGAGCTGAAATCAAATGAGGTGAATAACTGAAAACAGGCTTAATATAGTCAGCAACCGAGAGTTTTTTTAAAAAAATAATTTTTCACCTACTTTACACATTCCAATGAAAACATCTGAGGTGTCACTGAAGATGTCTTAAAACAAATAAAAAAATATTTAAGACCAAAATGTGTACCTGCTTTTTTGTCACATCCTATCTTACCTTCCAGAGAAACTTGCAGAGATAATGTATGACCCAATCTTTGGCATTTCTTGGTAACCAGGTAGTAGACCCAAGATTTTTTTTTAAATTCTCTTTTTCTGAGCCACCCTTAAGATGACAAAATATGACACCAAAATGCTATTATCCAGGGTGTGGAGGGAAAGGTTTGTGGATGATTTTTATTTTTATCAGTTTTACTGATCTCTATTTTCTGTTTTTTAAATGATTGCCTTGCTTATATTTTTAAAGGTTGTTTTTAGAAAGGAAATTAAAAGGTTGCATGTTAAATAAATAAATAAATGCATACATACATACATACATACATACATATATACATACATACATAAAGCACACCAAAAATAAATCTGGTCTGGGTGAACCTATTTCAGAGATTGCTGGAAAAAAAATATTTTTTAATGGCTTTATTGGATTCATATAATTCTTGGGCTTCTTCGCCTTTAGGTATTCAAAGCTCAGGCATTTATTTTGGGCAGGGTAAATCCCTCTGGAGCAGAAGGCAGGCTATCTGTTTTCTAAATCCCAGCAAGTCCATCCAGAGGTGGGATGACCTTGGGCAGATCATTTAACCTCTCCAGTTCTTGATTCACTTACCAGGAAAAAGAAAGATACACTGGATACACTCTAAAGACCTCTTGCCATCCTAACTGCACTCAAAGTCTAATGCAATATGCCGTACTTAAACTGCAATGAATGATGCTGCTGGAGGTAATTAGGTATCTTTGGGGATTGCAAGATGGTAAATGGATGCCTGGTTCTCTCAAAGGATATTATTCTCCCATCTCCCTACTCCCTTGGGCCAGCGTAATAATCATTAGTCCTTCCTGGGTTTGTTCTTGTCTCTTTTATTGCGCATATAGTTTGAAAATGATGGACACTCTCCTCTCCCTTGCTCGTAACAAGGCACACATTATTCTTTGTCCCCTCACCATTCCTACAGGCAAATAGCCGTCAATTTTTACCTGCTGGAAAACACCACAGAAAGTCTAAAGAACTCAAAAACAGAATGGTTAGACTGGATATCATAAATGTTATGATAACAAGTAGCCGGGGAAGGCCATTTCTATACACACTTGTTAGAAAAGGCCTCTCTGAGGATTAAAGATTTGAGCAAAAATGTGTTAAAGAATTAGACATAAGAACGTCGAGGAAAGAGTTTCCCAGGTGGAAGGAACAGCATGTACAAAGGTCCTGATGTGGGAAAGAGATTGCCATATTCCATGAACTTAACGTAGGCAAATGTCATCATCTGGGAAGAAAAGTACACGAAATGGGGTTGGAGAATTAGGAAGGCCTGGTTCACAGGACACATTGTAGGCTGTGCTAAGGTGTGCTGCTAAGTGCAGCCAGAGCCATTGAACAGAGAGTAGGACATGATCTGACCTAAGCATTTGAAAGAAGAGGTGCTCTGGCTGTTGTAAGGGAAACAGACGTTCAGGGTGAGGGACAGCAAAAACCAAAGTGGGAAGAACTGTGTGAAGAGACCTGCAGGAAGAGCCCTGCAGTAGTTCTGAGAAGAGCTGGCTGTACTATGGCGGTGGCAGAGGGGATGGAGGAAGTGGATTCTGAACCATATTTTGAAAGTAGAAACAATAGGATTTGTTAATGTGATAGATGTGGGCAGGGTGGGTGTGTGGAGGGGAGTAACTCAGAGAAGCAGTGATGACCCCGGGGTTCTGACTCAAGTAACAGAGAGCTGGGAACTTTAATGAGATGGAAATTCTAGGAGAAAAGTTTGTTGTGAAAGCAATACTATCTGTGTATAGATGATATTCAAACTGAAAAGAGATGAGCTGGAACCAATACCAGGGGATTGTCACATTTATAATGGAGAGTGAGAAGAAACAAAGAGGTCAGAGGAAAACCAAGAGAGCTGTTGTCCTGGAACCCAAGAGCAGAGAATACTTCCAGACGAAGAAATAGTAAACTGGGTCTAATGCTACTCAGAAGTTTGGTGAAATGAAATTAGAAAAGTGACCAGTGGTGTTGAGCTTTTTTTCATATGTTTGTTGGCCATTTGTATATCTTCCTTAGAGAAATGCCTACTTAGCTCTTTTGCCCATTTTTTAATTGGATTACTTGTTTTTTTCTCGTAAAGTTGTTTGAGTTCCTTGTATATTCTGGATATTAATCCTTTGTCAGTCGTATATTTTGCAAATATTTTCTCCCACTCTGTTGGTTGTCTTTTAGCTCTATTAATTGTTTCTTTTGCTGTGCAGAAGCTTTTTAGTTTGATATAACCCCATTTGTTTATTTTTCCTTTGGTTGCCCGTGCTTTTGGGGTTGTATTCATGAAGTCTGAGTCCAGTACTATTTGCTGAAGTGTTTCTCCTATGTTTTCTTTAATAAG
>NW_007735339.1:35073-42008 GCF_000696425.1 Galeopterus variegatus | reverse complement strand
CACACACACACACACACACACACAAAAAAAAAAAAAAAACCGGGGGGGGGGGGAGAAGATATAAAAACTACAATTTCTTTGAAGGTGTTACAACAAGCAAACGGAAAGGACATTGTTGAGTGGGAGGGGGGAGAGGGAGGAGGGAGGGAGGTTTCGGTGATGGGTCATAATAATCAACCACATTGTATATTGACAAAATATAAATAAATAAATAAATAAATAAAAGTAAAGAAAAGTGACCAGTGGAAGTAGCAACAGGTAAGTCATCAGTGGCCTTAACAAAAGCAATTTTGAGGGCACACTAAGGAAGTCACACTAAACTAGTGTGCTGAGCAATGAATGGGAGGTGAGAAAGAAAAGGTGATACACACACACAATCCTTGGTTTTAAGTTTGGAATAGGAAACACATTAACATGACCCATAATTCAAACAGTACAAAAGAGTATGCAGGAAGAAGTCTCCCTCCCACGAGGACCCCTAAGCCCCACCGTTCTTCCTAAGGTAAGCAATTTTATTTGTTGTTTTTTGTTTTGGTCCTCACTGGATTTCTTTAAAGAAATTGGTGTCTGTCCATAGCATAGTTTCCTGCTCTTTTGAAGTCTCAATGGTTTAAATTTAAAAAGGAGAAAAATGAAAGACTAAAAATAAAAAATAAGCAAAACCAAAAGGAGGGGGAAAACCCAAACAAAACCTTCACATTGAAAAGAGAGCTTGTCTTTTTTGTTTCTTTCTCACACAGGTAGCAGTGTACAGTCTACACAATTCCATTCTTTGCTTTATTCAACTAAAAACATATCTTAGATAACCCCATATCACTATACTGTTTATCATTTTATACCTCTATAGCGTTCCACTGAATAAATCCAACTGTTGGTTTAATTAGTCCCTATTTGACCTTCTGCCATTACAAACAGAGCAGCAGTGAGTATCCTCATCTACTCATTTATCATTTTATAAATGTGCTGGTGTGTCTACAAAATAACCTTAGAAGTGGAATTGCTGCATCGAGGAGTGTGTGCCTTGGTAATTCTGATAACTACTCCCAAATTGATTGCCATAAAGGTTGTCTGTCCACCAGCAGTATAGGAGCTCCCCATACTCTTACTAAGGCAATACAGCAAACTTTGTGATCTTTGCCAATAAAATAGGTGAATAAGGCCTCTCAGTGTATATTTTTAAATGTTATATTGGCTTTCTTGTAATTTTAAATGTCTTGATTTTTTTTTGCTTCACTAAGTAAAATATTTCTTAATCTTTAAATTGCAGTAAATTTTAAGTGAATACATATTGGTGTTGAGTACTCTGTATTAATTTTGTCTAAGACATAGTGTGCTCTCAAATTATCTATAGATTCAAGACTTCTTTTATTTCTATAGAATTGTCTGAAGTTGTATATTAGCTTTGTTTTATCATTTGTTTTCTTCTCTGGAGACTCACATTTTGCAAATATTATATCTCCTAAGCCTACTTTAGGCGATACCTCATCCCTATCTTTTTTTCTCTGATACTTTACCAGTCATTTATTTTCACCTCCCTATGTTTCTCGTTCTTGTCTTCTATGTCACTTGCTGTGTTTCAATCTATGTTTCCCTGTTTGTTGCTTCCAATTTCACATTCACTTCTTTGATGAAGAATTATCACTCTCCCACTTTGTTAGAGCTATGCTAGCTCATGCTTCCTCTTCTACAATCTTATCCTCTTTTTGCTAAATTCTTCTTTTTCTACTTTGTGCTCTTATGATATGGAAGTGAGAGTTTCATTATGTTTTTCATAATACATGAAGAAATGTTTACACACAATTTTTATCTGCTCCATGGCACATTTCCTTGCTAGTATTTTTTTCTGTCCCTATTCTCAATTTTATATTTGTATTGTTTTTCTTTAGCTTCTGTTTTTGTTCTTTATTTATTTACTCATCTTTGAATATTTTTTCTAAAGCTATTGGTAAAATGATTATGGAGGAAGGGACAGGACTTTGTTCCAAACTAGAGGAATTTTCCTTATGATCTACAATGATGAAAATTCTTCAAGCGTTTACTTGTCCCCAGCCAATGGAGCTGAGCAGCTTTATGAAAACTCACAGTGTAGAGTCTCTCCCAACTACTCTGCCTCACTCACAGTTTCCTGCAAGTATGGATTATCTCTGTGACATGCTTTGATCAGCACAGACTTCAATTTCTTTTTTTTATTTTTTATTAGCATATTCATTGTTACAAATCATATGCATTATTTATGCCCCTTATCCAATCTTTTCCCTTACCCCTTACCCCTCCCCTCTAATAACCATAAATTTGTTCTCTCCATCTGATAGATTAACTGTTCTCTGAGCACAAACTTCAATTTCAAAACCAAACCACATTAAGGGACGCTTCACTTCTTTCACCTGCTTCCCTTGTTGCAGGAAGGGATTGGATTTTGAACTTCAAGAAGGACCTCTCAGCTTGGAAAACGCACTCTGGTCCTCTCTCTTGAGATCTGCAGCTGTGGGCGTCTTTGCTGCTCTTTGATCATCACTGTTTTTTGTCAGCCCTCTCACATATTTCATGATTTGTGTTTCTATTGTTTTTCAGTAGGAGTTTCATTTTTATTCTCCCTTTCTTGGTGGGGGTGGGGGTCAGTTTTTAGAATGGAGTCATGCTGGCTTTACTAATCTTGTTAAACCAGAAGTTTAGACAATTCTTTAAGAGGTTTGACTATGAACAGAAGCTGACAATGGATGCAGCTGGGGGACGATGTGGGTGTTAATGAAGAGTTTTTGTTCAGATAATGCATCCAAAGGTTGTTGGTGGTGTTGGTGGAGGAGAATGATTGAGTGAAAGAGAAAGAATGATGATGCAGGAGAGAAAGAGGAGTGAGAGACAGACCAAAGTCTGTGAGAATTTCAGCCTTTCTCAGATATAATAGCAGCAAAGACAGAGACATGGGGCTGATGCAGGGATGCTTATAGATCTGGTGGAAGATACGTGAGGACATTCCCACCTGAGGATTGCCATTTTTCATTGAAACATAATCTGGTGATATCAACTGAAAAGGAGGAGGGAAAAGAAGCAGAGTCATAGAGAGAGAAGATGGTAGGAAACAGTTCTCTTGGAAGATGTATAATTTCTAGAGAAACATTGTTGGACGTATTGAAATCAACCTCAGTGTGCGTAATTGCTTTTATGTTGAAGTAGTTTTTTTTCCCAACTCTTAAATGCTAGAATTCTTATGAAGATAACTTACACATCGATGCCAATAAAATTTTGATTGGTGGGCAAGATTTGAAGCAAAGAAGTGCGTTCCTGGCAAGGGAAATGCAGTGAACATAAAAGCTCACAAACGGGATGCCAAAGAGCATGGACAGGTGTAATGGAAAATATTTTAAACCACATTTTAGACTCTTGATCCTTTTTCATTAAACCACCCACTTCCAATGTGATATTACCAACTACCAGAATGCAAAAAAAGTATTATGGCAATATGCAATGCAGACATGTATAGAAGTCTTGAGCTGTGACTGATGTCAGGCTGACCATGATTTTTTAAAAAAGCAGCATATTTTATTGTCCAGTATTCTATGGATGGTACTCAAACACATCTTCAATAAAATTGGTGTTCGTAATTTTGATCCTGAAGTACCCTAAACTGCCTTATGGATATTCAGAATTAAATTAAATGTGCTCTGTTTAGTATAGTTTTAATGCTTTATTTTAAGTCTTTTCAATGTCTACAAGTCAAGTAGGTTACATGTGATATATCAAATAATATCATAATATCATGAATATTATACATGAGAATAGTCTATCAAACAGAGTATCTGATTAACCAGAGTATTCCATTTCATGACTAGAAAAAAAAAGGAACATAATTCTATATATGATAACTATAATATTAAAAGATGGCTCTAATTTTTTGTTTCCTCAAAAGTGGAGGATTTAGGATTCCTCACCTTGAATCAGGGTGGGCTTGAGATTGCCTTGACCAATAAATTATAGCAGATCATTGATAAGTTTTTAGTGTCTATATTCATTTGTTTTGTCTGAAACACGGGGTTTCTGCATTAGAGCCCAACTATTGTTATTATTATCTGCTGCAATAACCGTGCTCCATTCTCCCCCTTCAGAGAAGTATGACTTCAGCCTGGTGGTTACACCTGTACTTTCCATCTACTGGGAAAATGGAACAATCTGGTCAGGCTCCCCTCTCCTCAGAGCTGATTCAGGGCAGTTCAGTAAACACTGTGTGTGTGAGTAGAGTACATGTGCCTGCAAGGCAGCACCACTTTGGCTGGTTTTTACTGCCTCAGGCACCCACCCTATGCAGCTTTGTTTTTCCAGACCTGCAGCTTCCAAGGACCATGTGGCCAGTTACGTAGCTCATAGACCTGCATGAAGGGGTCTGGTGACCCAGCCTGGCATGTGAAGGGTTTGTGACCCAAGTCTGTGAATGGGCTTGAGGGGTCTGGGAGCTCCATACCCAGCCCTAGCTCAACCATTGGCCCAGTTGGTGCAGGATTACTGGCAGGTAAAAGAGCCACTAAAACTAGTGTGGTTGCCTAGCTTTACAATTGGCATCGCAAACGGGATTAAGAGCTAGACAAGTGACACAAGTGTGAGGATTCCAGGCCTTAGCCATAGATTAGCAGTAGCCCTTGTCGTAGCCAGACAAATTGGCATAGTAGGCAGGATTATGCCATATTTGGCGTAGCCTGTGACAGGAGTCTGAGCAGATACAGGAGCTGAAAGCCCTTGGAAGAAGGAGGAAATGTGGCTATTTGTGAATATGCTGTGCCCTATGGCCACCTTTCTGTTGACCAGGATCAGGTTGCTGCATACTGTGCTGCAAGGCAGCATAAATCAGGTACTATGGCAGAAAACCCATTGGGAGCGTGAAAAAATGTGGCTGTCTTTGAGTGTGTGATGCCTAGTGGCCGCTTTTCTGCTGACCAAAGCCTGGGTTTTGCTCGCTCTGCTGCAAACTGATCAAGAGCTGATGCAGAAAGCAGAGTTGTTAGCGGATGACATGCAGCTACTGGAAGATTCGAGGCAGAAAGCAAAGTCGTTGGAAGCAAGGATAAAGTTCTTGGAGGACGATGTGCAGCAACTGGCCACTCCTGGTTCTTGGAGGACGATGTGCAGCAACTGGCCACTCCTGCCCCTCACACCAGGGAAGATGACCAACCCAGTGGTGAGTTGGGGGAAACTGTGCATCTCCAGGCACGACCTGTTGTGCACACGAAATTGAGGCATGAGCAGCCTATGGGACCAGATGGACAACTGGTAGGTGATCCACAGGTGATGCAGTTCACTACCTATGTCCCATATAGCCAGGTTGAACTGGTTGACTTGTGGATAGATGACAAGCAAAAGGGGTCCAAAAGGTGGCTAAGACTAAACACTCAAAAATACTCGGGATTTTATCCCTAAGGGACCAAGCAAGACTAGCCATAAGCAGATGTGGCTTGACTTGCTTGCAGTAGGGGTTGATAAAAAGAAAATTGACTGGCAGCCAAATGCAGTTTTGTTTGCCTTGTGGCAGCAATTGTGCCCTGAATGGCGTTTCACCAAACGTCGGGAAACAGGTAGCAAGGTACACTCAGCAGATTTAAAAGACTTTTTGGTTGCTCCCGAGGAAGCGGATGAACTGTTCCATTCTGACTAGGGAGCAGGCCAAGGTACTCATCTTTTGGGGACAGGCGAGGACCAGAGGCCTCATGTTAAACTGGCAATATATTGGTCAAGGATGAATGTTCAGCCTGTTTTGGCATTGGTGGGCACAGGTGCAGAATGTAGCTTGATATATGGCAATCCAGGTAAGTTTCCAAGGGTCCCAGTTCATATAGATGGCTATGGAGGACATACTACTGAGGATCATTAGCCTCGCAGTAGCCTTGCCGTAGCAAGACACCATCCAAGAAGGATGGCCTTCCCACAGCTATGTGACTTCTGGGCTGGGGCATATAAAACCACACAGTTTCCGCTTTGTTTTCAGGAACACTCAAATTTTGATGACTGAGCCACGAGAGTCCAACTATCTTACAGAGCCATGCTATGGGGAAGCCAGGCCACAAAGAGATGCCACGTGTGGGCACACCTGCCACAGACCTAGTCTTTGAGTCATTCCAGTCTAGTCATCAGGCATGCAAGTGAACCAGTCTTGAGATAATTCCAACCACCATCCATCAAGTCACCTGCAGCCTTTTCATCTCCCCAGCCAAGGCCCCAGGCACTCCAGACCAGAAACAACTCCTCCCCATTAAGTCCTACTAAATTCCTGACCCATAGAATCCAGGAGCACAGTAAAAATGGTTGTTTTAAGCTGCTAGATTTTGGCACAATTTTTTATGCAGAAATAGTAACTACAATAGTAATATTCAGAACAAGCCAATGAGTGATACACATGAGGCAGTAATATATCTTTAAATTATGTCACCATTATGTGTAAAGCGGTGATGGAATTTTTAAAACAAGTAATGATAGAATACTTGCTGTTCGATTCTGGAAAAGGCAGTTTATAGGGACAACTGTCTAGGACAAGTGGAAATAGAAGTGTTCTTTTTTTTTTTTTCTTAATTTTATTTTGTCAATATACAATGTGGTTGATTATTGTGGCCCATTACCGAAACCTCCCTCCCTTCTCCCTCTCCCCCCTCCCACCCAACAATGTCCTTTCTGTTTGCTTGTCGTATCAACTTCAAGGAATTGTAGTTGTTATGTCTTCTTCCCCCCCCCCCCCCCGGTTTGTGTGTGTGTGTGTGTGTGTGTGAATTTATTTATTTATTTTTAGCTCCCACCAATAAGTGAGAACATGTGGTATTTCTCTTTCTGTGCCTGACTTGTTTCACTTAAAATAATTCTCTCAAGGTCCATCCATGTTGTTGCAAATGGCAGTATTTCATTCGTCTTTAATAGCTGATCTGGGAAATGCAAATCAAAACCACACTGAGATACCATCT
>NW_007735339.1:33887-34369 GCF_000696425.1 Galeopterus variegatus | reverse complement strand
CATTCCTCTGGGTATATTCCCAGCAGTGGGATAGCTGGGTCATATGGTAGATCTATCTACATTTGTTTGAGGAACCTCCATGAAGTGTGTGGGTTGATTTCTGGATTCTCTATTCTATTCCATTGATCAGTGTGTCTGTTATTGATGACAGCATGATTTTAGGCACTCTTCCCAAAAGACATTGTTTTCAGATTGGAATTTGTCAGAAGTGAAAAAAAAAAGGTTGTGAAATCTGGAAAACGTAAAGCTGCTTTTCTCATTTAGGAGGAAACAGTGTGACACTATGTACTCTCTTGGTCTTTCACCAAACACACTCGCTTCCTTTGTGAGTAACAGTAAAGAGACAACTGGTCTATATATTATTGGAATGGCATCTGGTTAGATGTTTTCATGGTTATTTCAAGTGAAAATGTGTAGTATTAGCAAGTGCATATTTATGGAAGAATTAGGTATATATATATATATATATATATATATATATA
>NW_007735339.1:0-33861 GCF_000696425.1 Galeopterus variegatus | reverse complement strand
ATGCTAAAATCTAAATATGACCATTGACTTGGACAAGATGCAGGTTACTGATGACCTTGACTAAATCATTTAGCAAAGTGTGTTAGAAAGTTAATGAAAACTGAAAATGCAGAAAGAGTGATGCAAACAATTTTGTTAATATATTTTTCTATGAAGGAGAGAAAATAATCTGAGCTGCAGATTAGTGGGGGATAAAAAAATTCAATGTGTTCGATTTGTTCATTTGTGTATTTGCTTAAAATGGGTGATAACAAGACATATATATATATATATATATATATATATATATATATATATATATATATATATGAGAAAATCAATTCAAAAACATTATCATAAATCTCCTAATTTATCAAATGATAATATTTTTCTCTGTTTCACATATTCATAACACTCTACTAACAACTTTAATTTAGGGATATAAAATGCCTTGCCATTAAAGCCTGGCAAGAAAATATATACAATTAGAATGACTGTGTGCTAAAACATGTACTCATTCAAAGACAACACAGAACAGCCATCACTTGGGAGTCATTAGATTGACACAGAAAAGGCATTCTCTAGGATCTGGAACAACATACAGATAAATGCTTGTGTGGTTATCACTGGGAGTGGAATTCAGACAGAGAAGGAATTATTCACTTTCTGTATCATGAACACCTATAATGTTCAATTTTTTTTTTTTTTTTTTGGCTCCTGGCCAGTACAAGGATCAGAACCCTTGACCTTGATGTTATCAGCACAATGCTCTTCCAAGTGAGCCTGCCCAGTGTTCAAATTTTTTTACAAAAAATGCATTTCTTTTGGGATGCCAATTCAAACAAATTAATGGTTATAGGATGATTAAGGAAATCTGAATACTGACTGGATATTAAATGTGATATTAGTACCGTGGTTATACTTTTTAAGGGTCTTATATTTAGAAATACACTGAAATATTTGCAGATGAAATAATATGTTTTGGATTTCCTTTCCAATAATCCAGGGGATGGGAGAAATGGATGGGAGGTTAGGACAAAAAAGATAGGATTACGTCTTAATGATTACTGAAGAGGAGTGTTGAGTAAATAATGCTCTTTATTTTCCTACGTATGTGAAATTTCCCATGAAAAAAGTTTAAAGATTGCTTTTATAGATAAAAGTGAATAGAATATTTTAAAATAAATAATATATCCTTCCAATAAAATAAATAGAAACATCATAGATGATACTGTACAATAACATTTAGTGATCAAAAAAGATGCTGATATGTTGCTATCATTTGATAAAAGCAGATTTCAAAATAAATGTATGCTTAAACATACATACATAATACATATAAAAATATGTAATAAATATAACATTATATTATAATAAATATATAGCATGTATTTATACATAAAATTAGGGCTAGAAAGAAATAAACCAAAATATTATTGATCATCTTTTGGTACTGGTATTACAGGTGATTGTCTTGTTCTTTTGTAATCTAAAGTTATGCAGAATAAATAATAATCTCAAGTGCACTGTTAGAAAGAGACACTAAAGGAATATTTTATTAAGTATGTTTATCTTTTATTTGCTTATTTGCATATGTAATTTTTTTCCTTTTAAAAGGCAGAAAAATTTTAGATTCAGTTATAGAATATATATATTATGTGCATACATTGCTACTCAGCATGCAATGCTTCCAGCTGTTTCTAAAATACTGAGAGAAAGGATTATAAACTAGAAGTGTCTGCTATGATTGCTACTGGAAAAAAATCACAAGCACATTTAACAGACATTTTTCATCTAATAATGTTTCTGATTTCAAGTCCAGAAGAAAGGGAGCAATTTTTTTGAGAAATGGAAATAAATGTAAGCTGGAAAATGTATTCTGATTTATGTACTTTGGTTTTGAGATTCAGAAATAGAAATGCAACCAAGAGCCCACTATTTTAGGAATTGGCTAAAATGAAAATTAAGGCACATGCTTATTGGTTGATTTGGGAAAATACTATCAAATGCTACAAATGTAGAAGAGTTTCTAGTTTGAGGTCAAAGAAGGTTGCCCAGGGGCCAGCCCGGTGGCGCACTGGAGAGTGCGCGGCGCTCCCGCTGACGGTTCGGATCCCATGTGGAGACCGGTTCCGGCTCACTGGTTGAGCACGGTGCGGGCGCAACACTGAGGGTTGTGATCCCGTTGCCGGTCCCCGTGTGGGCGCGACACTGAAGGTTGCGATCCCGTTACCAGTCAGTAAAAAAGACAAAAAGGAAAAAAAAAAAAAAAAGAAGGTTGCCTAGGATTTTTCCAAACCTCTCTATCAAAGTGTGGTGACAAGGCCTCTTCTTCATTCTTGCCTGCAATTCACAAAATTAACTTGTTTCAAGGCTGGACAGTTAGCTCAGTTGGTTAGAGCATGGTGCTGATAACACCAAAGTCCAGGGTTCAATTCCTGTACTAGCCTGTTGCCAAAAAAAAAAAATTATAACAATTAATTGGTTCCACCTTTTAAAATATTCCAAATTAGTTATTAATAGAGAAATTGGTGTCTATATGGGTAAAACTTTTGTTTTCAATTCTCTGTGAACATCGTGAAACTAAAGCATCAAAGCATAAATTTCTGATAAAGTTACTCATAAAGTTAAACTGATTAAACTAAGTTCCAAGTGACAAATTTACATTCAAATGAGTTTAAGGGCATTTTCCTCTCCTATGTTCTCTCAGTTTGTTTTGTAAATGTAGATACTTTCTGTACTTGGTGCTTGACATAGCAGAGGACAAGGAGTCTAAAAAAACATGTTAGCTTTCTTTTACTGGTATGTTAATATTCATTTTACTTTCAGACAAACTCTACAGCAGTCTGCATGATCCCCATCCCCTGGTGTCTAAACTCTTGCATAGTACACTTCCCCTGAATTGGGCAGGACTCGTGGCTTGCTTTTAGCCAATAGTGATGGGGTGTCACTTGCATGACTGTGTTACATAGGATTGCAAACTGCATCTTGGAAAAAGACACTCTCTCTTGAAGGCTCTGATGAAGCAAGTGGAGGGGTTGGGAGGCTTATGTGGCAAGAAACTGAAGGCAACCTCTGGGCACTGAAGGTGACCTCTACCCAATACCAAGCAAAATACTGGAGCCCTCCACCTTACAACCTCAAGGAACTAAATTCTGCCAACCACCATGTTAGGTTAGAAGCAGATCCTTCCCCTCTTGAGTCTTCCTTGAGGTGAGAACCTGGTCCTACCTGATCCGCTTGACCACATCCTTTCAGGGAACCAGCTAAACTATGACCAGACTACTAACCCATAGAAACTGTGAGATAATATGTGTGTGTTATCTTAAACTTCTAAGTTTGTGGTAATATTATTATGTAGCAAATCAAATTAAGGCAGTTTGATTTTCATAACTGGGCAAAACTTAATTCTGCCATATTTCATAGAGTAACTCTAGCTCCAAATGTAACAAGAAGAGGTTGAAGAATTTTTAATCCAATTGATATAATTACAATTTCTCTCTAAATAAGATCTACTTTTATATTCAAAATATCAAGTGTGGTGATTTTATGATGTAAGTCACTTTATGTAATGTAGTTTTTCATTTCAAAATACACAAGGTAAGTTTGGATCTGAAGTAGAAAGGTATGCACATTGATCTGATTTTATTTTTTAATTTTCTTTTGGCTATCACTTTCAAACCTGCAGAAATTTTACTCCTCTGGTTTAGAACCACAGAGTAGAGTAGAAGAGGTAAGAAAAAACTAGCATTTACCCTGCACCTGCTGCATCTCAAACCCTGTACTAGATGCTTTACATATGTATTCTTTAATTTTCACAACCACCTTGCATCATAGGCATTGACTCTACCGTCTTACTGATGAAGAAACTAAGGCTCAAAGAGCTGCTGTCACATACTTAAGGCATTACGAGTAGTAAACGGCTGAGTCAAGGGGTCACACCCAGAGTCAAGGTGTCACTAGCAGTCCCGTGCATCTCCCATTCTACCACTTTTACAGACTAGAATGTTACAAAACATACATTGAATATTGCTAATTCCCTGCAAGTAACCCCAAGTTGCACTAAGGAAAGCTAATATCTATAAGCTATTCCTGGTGCCACAATCAGTTGGTGTTAGTTGAACATTACTGATTGGGGGAGCTATGCAAGACAACCCTGGGTGTGTAGAGAAAATAAGGAACTCCTTAAACAGAGTATATTCTAACAGGGTTGGGGTCATTTGGGAGGAGGGCAGGAGAGGTGATGGATCCAGAGAAAACAAGTACAATGGAGCAAAGACCAACAACATTGGTATCATCTGGGAGCTTGTTGGAAAAGCAGAATCTCAGTCCCCACCTAGACCTCCCGAATCAGAATCCACATTAGCAAAATTCCCAGCTGTTGCATATTAATATAGGAGAAGCACTTTGATTGAAAGAATAAGAAATTCTTCCTCTCCATAGGACTGAATCTCTTAAAAAAGAACATATTTTTAATTTATATTTTAAATGGAAAAAATACATGAATATTGATTTCTGCAGAATATTAGGATTTCCACATTCAGTTCATTAAAGTTATCCTTAGAAAGAGATGAGTTCATGCCCATCATTTCTCACTAGTTATCTCTAAATGAAATCCCCTTCCTTGCACATCCATATCAAATTATATCCCAATGCCCGTAGCACATGTGTTCTGTATTTTATTCTTCAGATTCACAGTAACAACTACATCACTCAGAAGGCAACTTCTGCATGCCTCCTAAAGCCCCTCTTAGCTCATGGATTACTAAAGCAACCTGATCAAATAGTTACGGTACACCTAAGAGATCTAAACAGATTATTCCTGAACAGGCAAGAAATACAATGTTGTTAGCCAGTCATCTAACCAAAACAGCTTAAAGTTTTCTCACTTTGCAGTGAATGCACTTGTTAGAACAACTGTCAAGTTAATAACTGCAATCAATGTCCCATCTTTATTTTTTAAATCTAAATTGATATGCAAAAGACGCAGCTAAATTCCATCAGACGTGAAATGATCCTGATGGAGGACAACATTCATCATGAAATTTAACTGAAAGCTCTATTAATTACACATCTCAAAATGGACCCTTGAAAGCTTGATTAAAAGGTTTCTTCTTTTATGTTGTGACACTTCTTCCACTATGGTTTCCTGTATTATTATCAGGGGAAGGATTTTTTTTAAAATCACTGTTTGCTAGGAAAGGCATTTGGAGTTAAAATTTGACATTCCAGAGATTTATTTCAAACCTTTTTAAGACATTTGGTGTTTCAAAGGATTTATGTAAAAAAGTGTCAAAGTTAAAATAAAGCACAAATATGTGAATTCTAAAGAAATCTAATAAATATTCTGCTTTCCCTCTGTCCAAATTATTTAAGCCCCTTCAGTGTAAAAGCTACAATGTACACATATCTCTAGCAAATGAAATATAGATTAAACCCCATAATTGTCTAACTTAATTGTTTTAGTTGGTATAAATGTATTTATTTATTTATTTTTATTTATTTTTAGTTTTTATTGAGAAATACTAGATTGTACATATCTGTGGGGTACAGCACTGAATATCAACACCAGTGTGCAATATGTGGTGCTCACACCAGTATAATTAGTATATTCATCATTATACCATGAAATTGATTTTCATGGCCCTTTACCAGTTTCTACCTTTTCTCCCTCCCTCTCCCCCTTTCTCATCCCCAGCAACCTCAGTTCTATTGTCTTCTCTTAAAAAGTACAAAATATTATTGTGATTTTTGTATCTTTTTCTTTTTTATTTGTTTATTTATTTACTAGCTCCCACATATAAGTGAGGAGATGTGGTATTTCTCTTTCTGTGTCTGGCTTATTTCACTTAACATAATTTTCTCTAAGTTCAACCATGTTACTGTGAATGGCAGTATTTCATTCTTTTTTATGACACAGTAATAATCCATTATATACATATACCACATTTTCCTTATCCACTCATTGGATGATGGGCACTTAGGTTGATTTCAACTCTTCGCTATTGGAAGCAGAGCTACAATAGACATGGGAGTACAGGTGTCCCTTCAACATGGTGATTTCTATTCCTTTGGGTATATACCCAGCAGTGGGACAGCTGGATCACATGGTAGCTCTATCTGTAGTTGTTTGAGGAATCCCCATACCATTTTCCATAATGGCTGCACCATTTTAGTATAGTCCCACCAACAGTGTAGAAGTGTTCCCCTTCCTCTGCGTCCTCACCAGCATTTGTTATTCTGTCTTTTTGATAATAGCAAGTATAACTGAAGTGAGATGATATCTCACTGTGGTTTTTATTTCCCTTTCCCAGATGCTGACTACTGCTGGGTGTTTTTTCATGTGTCTGTTGGCCATTTGTATATCTTTCTTTGAGAAATGCCTATTGAGCCCCTTTGCCCATTTTTTAATCAGTTTATATTTTATTGCTGTCAAGTTGTTTGAGTTCCTTGTATATTCTGGATATTAATCCTCTGTCAGATGCATATTTTGCAAATATTTTTGCCTATTCTGTTGGTTGTCTTTTCACTCTATTAACTGTTTCTTTGGCTGTGGAGAAGCTTTTTAATTTGATATAAGCACATTTTTTAATTTTTTCCTTTTGTTGCCTGTGCTTTTGGGGTCGTATTTATAAAGTCTTTCCCCAGTCCTATTTCCTGAGTGTTTCCTCTATGTTTTCTTCCAGTAGTTTTATAGTATCAAGATGTATATTAAACTTTTTAGTCCATTGTGAGTTAATTTTGGTATGTGGTGAGAGGTATGGGACTAGTTTCATTCTTCTACATACAGATGTCCAGTTTTCCCAGCAACATTTATCAAAGAGTCAGTCTTTTCCCCAGTGTATGTTCTTGGTACCTTTGTTGAAGATCAGTTGGCTGTAGGTATATGGGCTGATTGCTGAGTTCTCTATTCTGTTCCGTTGGTCCATGTATCTGTTTTTGTACTAGTGCCATACTGTTTTTGCTACTATAGCTTTGAAGTATAATTTTAAGTCATGTAGTATTATGCCTACAACTTTATTTTATTTCATTTATTTATTTATTTATTTGCTCAGGATTGCTTTGCCTATTTGAGGTCTTTTGTTGTTCCTTATGAATGTTAGGATTGTTTTTTCCATTTCTGTGAAGAATTTTTGGTATTTTGGGTGATTGCATGGATCACATTGGGTAGCATGGACATTTTCACAATGTTAATTCCTCCAATCCAAGAGCATGGAATATCTTTCCATCTTCTGTGTCCTCTTTAATTTCTTTCAACTTCTTTCAATTTCTTGGTTTGTAGTTCCCATTATAGACATCTTTTACATCCTTGATTAACTTTATTCCTAAGTATCTTTTGGGGGATGGGAGCTGACTATTATAAACAGACTAGCTTTCTTGATTTCTTTTTCTGTTAGTTCATCATTGGAGTATACAAATGTTCCTGATTTTTGCACATTGATTTTTGTATCCTGCAACTTTGCTGAAATCGTTTATCAACTCTAAAAGTGTTTTTGTAAAGTCTTGAGGTCTCTCTATATATAGGATTATGTAATCTGCAAACAGGAACAATTTGTCTTTTCCAATCTGGATGACCTTCATTTCTTTCTCTTCCCTGATTGCTCTGGCTAGTACTTCCAATACTATGTTAAATAGGAGTGGCAAGAGTGGGCATCCTTGTCTTGTTCCCATTTTAAGGGAAAACCTTTCAACTTTTTTCCCTCATTCAGGATGATATTGGCAGTGGGCTTGTCATATATGTCTTTAATTGTGTTGAGATATATTCCTTCTATACCTAAGTTGCTGAAAGTTTTTATCATGAAGGAATGTTGAATTTTGTCAAATGCTTTTCAACATCTTTTGATTTAATTTTGTGATTTTTGTCTTTGATTTTGTTGACGTGATGCCTCACATTTATTGACTTGGTATGTTGAACCATCCTTGTATCCCTAGAATAAATCCCACTTGATCATGATGTATAAATTTTTGGATGTGCTGCTGTATTCTATTTGCTAATATTGTATTGAGGATTTTTGTGTCTATATTCATCAATGATATTGGCCTTTAGTGTTTTTTTGTTGTTGTTTCTTTGTCTGGTTTTGGTATCAGGGTGATGTTTGCCTCATAGAATGAGTTTGGGAGAATGGCCTCTTTCAATTTTTTGGAAAGGTTTGAAGAGAATTGGTATTAATTCATTAAATGTCTGGTAGAATTCAGCAGTAAAGCCATCCAGTCCTGGGCTTTTCTCTATTGGAAGACTGCTGATTACAGTTTCAATCTCTTTGCTTGTTATTGGTCTGTTCAGGTTTTCTATGTCTTCTTGGTTCAGTCTCGGTAGTTTGTATGTGTCCAGAATTTTGTCCATTTTCTCCAGGTTTTCAAATTTGTTGGCATATAGTTGTTTGTAATAGTCTCTAATGATTCTTTGTATTTCTGTGGTATCAGTTGTAATGCTTCCTTTTTCATTTCTAATTTTTGTTATTTGTGTCTTCTCTGTTCTTTTTTTGGTTAGCCTAGCTAATGGATTATCTATTTTGTTTATCTTCTCAAAAAAACAACTTTTTGTTTCATCGATCTTTTGTATTTGGGGTGGAGTTCTATTTCATTTAGTTCTTCTCTGATCTTAATTATTTCTTTTCATCTACTAACTTTGGGGTTGGATTATTCTTGTTTTTCTAGTTCTTTGAGGTGTAGCATAGGTTGTTTATTTGCAATCTTTCTATTCTTCTGATGTAAGCATTTATTGCAATAAACTTACTTCCCTCAGTACTGCTTTTGCAGTATTGCATAGGCTTTGGTATGATGTGTCATAATTTTCATTAGTTTCAATAAATTTTTTGATTTTCTGTTTAATTTCTTCTTGGACCCATATGTAGTTCAGGGAAATGTTTAATTTCCATGTACTCGTATAGTTTCCAGAGTCTCATTTGTTATTGATCTCTAGTTTTAATCTATTGTGGTCTAAAAAAATATATGAAATAATTTCAATTTTTTAAATTTGTTGAGTCTTTATTTGTGACCTAACATGTGGTCTATCCTGTAGAATGTTCCATGTGCTGGTGAGAAGAATGTATATTTTGTGGTTGTTGGATGAAACATTCTGTAGATATCTGCCAAGTCCAATTGACCTAAAGTGTGGTTTATATCTTGTTTGCCTAGATGATTGTCCAATGTTGAAAGGCAGGTGTTCAGGTCTCTAATCATTATGGTATTTGTGTCTATCTTTTTCTTTAGGTCTAATAGTATTTGCTTTATATATCTGGCTGTTCTGATGTTGGGTGCATATATGATTGCTATATCTTCTTGCTGGATAGATCCCTTTATCATTGTATAATGGCCTTCTTTGCCTCTTTTTATGGTTTTTGGCTTAAAGACTACTTTATTCAATGTAGTAGTAGCTACCCCTGCTCATTTTTGGTTTCTGTTTGCATGGTTATATCTTTTTCCATCCTTTCACTCTTGGTACATTTTTTAAATCCAATGCTTGGTACATTTTTTAAATCCAATCAGTCAGTCTTTTGAGTGGGGAATTTAATCCTTTTACATTAAGAATTATTATTGACGGGTGTTGATTTACTCCTGGCATTTTATTGATTTCTGTTTGGATGTATCAAATATCTTTTGCTCCTTTCTTTCCATTTTATTGTTTGTCTTTCATGTTTGTTGGTTTTGTGAGGTGGTTCAAAAGTTCCTTTCTCTTTATCACTTTCATTTTTGTTCTATTGGTGGGTTTTGTTCTTTCTTGTGTATTTTGGTAGTGATGGTTGTTTTTCAGATACCAGGTGCAGTAATACTTTGAGGATTTCTTGTTGGGCTGCTCATGTGGTGGTGAACTCCTTCAGTTTCTGTTTGTCTAGGAAATATACTATTTCTCCTTCATTTCTGAAGGACAGCTTTGCTGGGTATAGTATTCTTTGATGGCATATTTTGTCTTTAGTTTTTCAAATATATCCTTCCAGTCTCTTCTGGCCTTTAGGGTTTCTGATGAAAAGTCTGCTGTTAGTCTGATATGGGCTCCCTTATACATGATGATGCTTTTCTTTTGCTGCTTTTAAGATTCTCTCTTTGTCTTTGAGCTTTGTCAATTTGACTATAACATGACTTGGAGAGGACCTTTTTGTATTGAATCTGTTTGGGGATCATTGAGCTTCCTGGATCTGAAGGTCCATATCTGTCCCTGCATCTGGGAAGTTTTCTGCTATTATTTCATTGAACATCTTTTCAATGACTTTTCTTTTTTCCTCTCCTCCTGGAACACCTATGACTCAGATATTTGTGTGCTTAACATTGTCTGCTATCTCTCTTAGATTTTCTTCATTTTTTAAAAATTCTGTTTCTTGGGCTGGCCTGGTGGCGCACTGCTACAGTGCGCTGCTTGGGAGCGCGGCAGCGCTCCCGCCGAGGGTTTGGATCCCACATACAGACCGGCGGCTCACTGGCTAAGCGAAGTGCAGGCGCAACACTGAGGGCTGCAATCCATTGCCGGTCACGAAAAAAAAAGACAAAAAGGAAAAAAAAAATTCTGTTTCTTTTTCTTTTCTTTCTTTCTTTTTTTTTTTTTTTTGTCTATTTGGGTTATTTTGAATAGGCCATCTTCAAGATCAGAGATTCTCTCTGCTGTTTGTTTTAATCTGCTATTTAAGCTCTCTGTGGTGTTTTTTATCTCATTGAATGAATCCTTCAGCTCCATGAGCTCTGCTACATTCTTTTTTAGGACAATAATTTCTTTGTATATTCAGGTCCTGTATACTTTTTCTCATTTTGTTGTGTCGACTAACTGAGTCCTCTTGTATCTCATTGAGTATCCTCAGGATTCTTGCTTGAAATTCCTTCTCAGTCATTTCAAGGTCTTCCTGTTCTACCAGATCTGGTATTTGAGAATTATTATATCCCTTTGGTGGTGTCACATTGTCTTGTTTTTTCATATTTCTAGTATCTCTACATTGGGGTCTAGTCTTCTGGTAGAGCAGTTGCTTTTTCTAGTATTCAAGTGGGGTTTGAGGAGAGGGAGTTCTTCTTATAGATTTGTATTATAATAATTTTTGAATGGGGTGTTTTAGTATTCATTCCAGGTAGATGCAGTAGTGGAATCTCCATGTATTTTTACCAAATTCAGCATTGGAGTTGCAAGAGAGTGCCTCAGTGGCCTTGTTTCTGGGGCACTCAGTATTTCCTTACAGAGGTTGGTGACACTGTGTTGATTCATCAGAACATAGGCAAGCTCTTGAATTTTGTGGGGGTAGCACGTTGAAGTCTTTTCACTCTTAGGTTATGGTGGGTGTCTTGGGAGGGCCTACTGGCACCCTGACTAGTGTTCCCTGACCCTGATGGGTGCCCTGGGGTGTACTAGTGCTCCTCAATTTGAATGGTTGACCCTGGGTGTGTTTTCTCTTTTTTCTTTCCTCTTTCCCTGGGCTCCACTGGTAACTTTTCTTCTGTCTATGCTGATGAGTGGTCAGTGGGCTTCCTGTGAGGTAGCAGTAGCTGCTGGTGTGTCAGCAAACTGTCCTTGTGGCAGAAGTCGCTGTGGCAGTAGCTGTCATAACTCACTCATTCAGCACTGGTGTCCGTGGTGGTGGCAGGGAGTGTTGCTGATGGCACAGCTGCCTGTTGTGCTGTCACTCTCAACAGTGGCTGGCTAACCTAATTTTTGATGAAGGTTCACATTGTTGAGTATAAATAATATGAATAAAGGGGCGTTTTTTGTGTTCACCTCTCTTTGAATTCACAAAGTTCTGATTCAAACCCACACAGACACAAACAAAAGTTTTCCTTTTTTCCTTTCTTTTATAATGAATTTTGAAACAAAAAAAAATCGTATATATTTTATGTGGAAAACAACTTTTTTTGGAAAGTAAATTTTTTAAGAGACTTACTGAAAAGTATATCATTCAAAGAAAAATACTTTTCTGCTGTATTTTCATCTACTCTTTCTGTATATGTATATATGTGCATAGAGAGAGTCTTGTTACAAAAGTAATGCATATTTATTATACAAAACTCAAAACATTACAAGAAGACATTTAAAAATTAACATCCCCCATGATTCTACTCCCAAAGACAATCATCTTTTATAGATTTTTTCTATTATTTCATTATTCTGTTCTATATTCTAATCATACATTTATTCATTCAATATTTATTGAGTACCAACATGTATCAGACACCATTCTAGTTACAATAAAAATTACAGTTCAAAAAATTAACAACAATCCTTGACTCCATAGAGCTTATTCTAATAGAAACAAGTATAATAATCAAATAAATAAGCAAACTGTATAGCACGATAGATGGTATCCAGTGCTACAGAGAAAAATAAAGCAGGAAAAAGAGGGCTACAATTTAATTTTTGATGTTTTTCTGTATGGAGTTTCCTCAAACACCTACAGATAGAACTACCATATGATCCAACAATCCCACTTCTGGGTATATATCCAAAGGAATGGAAATCATCACGTTGAAGGGATACCTGCACTCCCATGTTCATCGCAGCTCTACTTACAATAGCCAAGATACAGGACCAACACAAAAGTCCATCGATGGATGACTGGGTATGGAAAATGTGATATATATACACAATGGAATACTACTCAGCAATAAAAAAAAATGAAATTCTGTCATTTGCAGCAACATGAATGAGCTTGGAGAAAATTATGTTAAGTGAAATAAGCCAGGCACAGCAAGATAAATACCTCATGTACACCACATGTTCTCACTCATAAGTGGGAGCTAAGAAAGAAAGGAAGAACCACAATAAAACACTGAACTTTCAGAAGGAGAGAACAGACATAGTTACTAGATGTGGGAAAGGGAGAAGGGGGGCAAGGTTAGGGAGAAATTGGGTAAGGAACGCAAAGAATAATTACAATCTGTAATGATGAGCATGCTAATAATATTGATTTGATCATCTCATATTGTGCACAAATACTGATATTTAACTCTGTACCCCATAAATGTCTATAATCAATTATGTTTCAATTAAATAAATAAAATAGTATAAATAAATTTTGGTGTTTTGAATCTTGATTTTTTTTCTATACTTAGCCTTATACTATAATCATTTCTATGTTATTAACATAATTTAAAGTCAAATTTTATTGTGTGGACATATTGCAGTTTACTCAACTGTTCACCCAAGCCATTGTTAAACATTTGCATTGTTCTAACTTTTCAGTACTTTAAACAATTTGTAATTGCCTTCCATTGTTTTATGTATGAATGTCTGGTCTTCCTAGCTAGTTCTGATCAACTCAAATATGAGTACGCGGTCACCTTCCATGTTTGTGTCCCAGGAGTGACCCCGTGTTTAAAGCTCCCTCCTCACCTACACTCAGTGAATGATTTCTGAATGAATAGGCACATGCCCTAACAATAAATTAGAAGTTAATTATAGAACTATAAGTTCGCAGAGGAAACTGAACTAACATTGAAAGCAGCCAGCAGACTGCCCCAGACTAAGCAAGGTTCACTAGAATGGTAGAATGGGAGCGTGCCATGCCTTCAAAGTGTTCTGTAGTGATGGAAAGCTTTTTGTCTTGTAGTCATGATACCATCACTGGGAGAAGAGAGGGAATTCTGTTTGAAACTACTAAGGACAATTCACGTGGCTTGTGAAAGTTCTTTAATGAGTAAATGTCCCACCCATAAAGCATATGACCTATGCTAATTAGAAACGAAAGCCTAAAATGGGACAGGGAGGGGAAGGCCAAAAGGATCTACAGACCTTCCTATATGGAAATGTTTTAACAGTTGCTTGTTTCTCATGCATGAGAGATAACTTACCTGTATTCATGCCTGAAAGCAACATGAAGGACCAGATCTCTGCTGAGTAGCTACCATGTGCCAGGCACACTAGTTGACAGTGGGACAAATAATAGTTTCTCATGGAGGTTAGAGATGAAAAATGGAATGGAGGTGAGCTACGGGGAAGGGAGACAAACAACCACTTATTTGTCGTGCAAACAAACAAATAAGTGATTGAAAACTATAATAAGTGCCACAAAAAACAAGGTTTGAGAGTTCTTTGGTGGTGACAGGTGACTACTTAAAGAAGGCATTTCTGATGAGAATGCATTAGACCTGAGTCCTGAAGGATAAGAAAAAATCAGCCATACAAGGAAAGAGAAAAGGGTGGGGAGTGGCAGGAGGAAGAAGAATGTTCTGGATAGAGACCACAGCAGGTGCTTGGCTGTGAGAAGCCAATTTAAGCTCAAAATGCTCCCCACTATCCTTTCCCATTTTCACAACCCAGGTGCTCCCATCCTGGCTTCCTGCCTCAGCCTCCCCTCAATAACCTCTTTCCCAATTAAATTTTAACTTACATTTTAGTGCGATAGCATCCTGCTCTCTAACAAAACAATCTATTTTGATGTGCTCAGACTAGATGGTCTCGTACTGTACAATCTTTTTACACATTTTAATTTTTGTCTCTAACACCAATCACACTTGGAGGGTGCATGTGTGTGTATGTGTATGTTGACTTATATGTAAAATGAAAGCTCCCAGCAATATTTCTGAAGACCAACCAGGGGTAATATTTATGTGTTTACTTCCAGCCAAAGAATGCCCAAGCATTCAATAGTCACACAAAAATCCCACTTTAATTTATAAATATTGATATTCTCTCAGGAAATCTAAATGCTACATATTTTTTTAAGTTACACTGTTACTTATTTACTTGTAAAATAGGTTTAAAACTAGGAGGCCTTTTGATATTTTCTTGATGTAGAGAAAAATCCGCATGGCCTTTAAAAATTGTTGAACTCATTCAAATTCATTAGATAAGATCAATGAGTTAATTATCACAGAGTTGATGTGTAAAACCAACCACTGTGGCAAAAATAACCTACAAATTTAAGTGAACAAACACAATTTTTTCTGCCATGAACATTCTACCAAATGCATTTTCCCATACTAAAGGTTCAACCTTGGCATACAAGTCAGTCCTTGAATTATGATGATGAAATTTCCAATTTTATAGGAATCTCTGAACATTTTAGAAAACAGACATAAGTTCAACAAAATAAATGTTAATTTAACCTTAGTACTTTTTTTTCATCAGTGGAAACAAAGAGCAATGCTTAATTGTGGCTTTTAAGTTCTCCAAAACTCTAGGATCCATAGCTCTTTTCAGATTTATATTATTGAAGATTACAGTCTCTAATCTCAATTTATTTTTTTTATTAAATATTGATTAAATACAAAGGAATAATTATAAAATACAGACATATCCAGCAATGGAACAGATAGGGAGCCCAGAAATAAACATACATATGCAGTCTACTTATCTTTGACCAGGGTACCAAAAATACACAGTGGGGAAAGAATAGTCTCTTCAACAAACAGTGCTAGGAAAACTGCTTATTCACATTCAGCAGAATGAAATTGGACCCTTATCTTACACCATACACAAAAATCAACTCAAAATGAATTAAAGACTGAAATGTAAAACCTGAAACTGTAAAATTCTTAGAAGAAAACCTAGGGGAAAAGCTTCATGACAGTGGTCCTAACAATAATTTCATGAATATGACTCCAAAAGCACAGGCAACAGAAGCAAAAATGAGCAAGTGGAACTAACTAAAAAGCTTTCTGCACAGCCAAAGAAACAAAAATATTTACAAGCTATATATGCAATAAAGGTAACCCTTTATCTGCTAAATACGTAAGGAACTCCTACAACTCAAAAATAATAATAATAAGCCCAATTAAAATATGAGCTAAGAACTAAAATAGACATTTCTCTAAAGAAGACATACTATGACCAATGGGGATATTAAAAAATGCACAATGGGGCCGGCCACATGGCTCACTTGGGAGAGTGCAGGGCTGGTAGCGCCGAGGCCATGGGTTCGGGTCCTATATAGGGACGGCCGGTGCACTCACTGGATGAGCCTGGTGCAGACCACACTGTGCAAAGGGTTGTGATCCCTTACCGGTCAAAAAAAAAAAACACAATGGCAATAGTCATCAGGGAAATGCAGATAAAAACCACAATGAGATATCACCTCATACCTGTCAGGATGGCTATTATCAAAAACAGAGAACTATAAGTATTGGGGAGAATGTGAAGAAACTGGAACCTTTGCACACTGATGGTGAGAACAAGAAATGGGTCCACTGCTATGGAATGCCCAATAGTGCAGCTGCTACAGATGTTCCTCAAAAAATTAAAAATAGAACTACAGTATGATCCAACAATCCCACATCTGGGTATATCCAAAAGAATTAAAATCAAGATCTTGAAGAGATATCTGCACTCCCATGTTTATTGCAGCATTATTCATAATAGCCAAGATATGGAAACAAGTTAAATTCCAATCAACAGATGAATGGGCAAAGAAAATGTGTATATATACATACCACAGAATATAACTCAGCTTTATAAAAGAATAAAATTCTGCAAAATATTACAGCATGACAGAACCTTGAGGACATTATGCTAAGTGAAATAAGCCAGTCACAAAAAGACAAATACTGCTTCACTCCACTTATACGAGGTACCAAAAATAGTCAATTTAAGACTGGCCAGTGGGCTCAGTTGGTTAAAGTGCAGCCTTGTAAGAGTTTGGATCCAGCCTCCAAAAAAAAAAAGGTCAGTTTGTAGAATCAAAGAGTAGAATAGTGGTTGCCAGGAACTGAAAGGAGGGAGAAATGGGGAGTTACTAATCAATGGGCATAAAGTTTCAATTAATCAACATGAATAAGTTCTAAAGATCTCCTGTACAACATCATATTTATATCAACAATATGGTAGTTTACACTTAAAAAATTTAAGAAAGTAGATTTGATATAAAGTGCTCTTACCACAATACAATATTTTTTAAAGTTACATAAAAATAGTAAATAAAAATAATATGTATAAGGCATAAAGAATGATAATAGAGGAACCCACCTGAACATAAAGTCATCATGAAGTTAAGAAATAGAATATTTCCAGCTAACTTCCAAAGTTCTACAATACATAGCACCAAAAATGTATCCCCAAGTGTGAAATTAAAATACTACATATAAAAGAATTCAGTAGATGTAACCATTTTTCTGAGCATTAGCTTACTTAAATAACCTTTGTGTGTCTGTAAGTTGAATTATATAATCACTGTTCAAGTATTTTTTAAATGTAAAAATGGCTTAGTTATCTGAAAAACTGTAAAAAAAGAAAAGTGTATAGACAGAAAATAGACTAAAGCATTATTTATGACTTTCTATGACAACCGAGATGAACAAGTAATGAGAAGAGTAAATCAAAATAGGATTCATAAAACAAAAGTACCAATGCAAATAGTCAATAGTTGTCATTGCAGAAGGGCTTGATCTTGAACTCTGAGCCTTAAAATGGAAAATATCGGGACCAAGAATCCAAAACTTGGTTGGCCATTTAGCTCACTTGGGAGAGCATGTTGCTGATGACACCAAGGTCAAGGTTTCAGAACCTCAAATTGGCTAGCCGCCCCCACCAGAAAAAAAAAGAATTCAAAACTTAAACACAACAAATGCTGTTTTTGTGAAAATGATTCACTTCACCGCTTGTCTGAGACAACAACTCTTTTATGACAGTTGATTTTGAGAGATACACCTCAGGACAAAACTCCAGGGGATGTGTGGGCAGGATAACAACCAAGCCAAGGAATATGCCTCAGACAGGTATTCACTGCCTATATCAGTCACAAATAACTGTTTCTCTTCAGAATTTTGTATCTTAAATTAAATACGTAAAGAAATAAAGAAAATGCATTGACATTTTATTTAGCATTAAGAACCTCTGGAATAGCTATGTTAACACTGTGTGCAGCTAGTTATTTCTCTAATATTTCCTTTTTCTTCTAAAAATTTCATAAGGGCAATGACCATAACTTGTTTGTTACTATATCCCCCAAATGCCCAGCCTAGTGTCTGGCACATGGAAGATACTCATTAAATATTTTCTGACTAGCTACAAATAAGTTCATTGGTTCAAGATATATCCCTTGAGAAGTAATGTACTTGATTTTTAATAATAGCCCCCCAAAATTTTCAACTTTCAAAAGAGTCTTTTCACTGTCCCTGTATGCCCATATCAATCCCATATTTTGAGAGATTTAGCCCATTATATTAAAATTAATTACTTATCTCATTTTTAAACAAAGGCATATAAGTTCCAATCAGCACTTTCAATTGGTTCCAGTTAACCAGTATTATCTCCTTAAACTCTACAATAGCAGTCAAAATTAAGAGACAATAGTGTTATAACAGCCTCTGTTGCCTAATTACCAAAGAATTTCCTTTAGGCTTTTGTAAATATTGAAAATAACTCAGGACTTCCCAGCAAGCTCCTTATTTGGGTCTTTGGGCTGAATTTAAATTAATCCCTTTTGCTTATATTTCTGCTACAACTTCAAAATTGCCCTCAATTCTATTTACACAAAAAAATTATCTTCACATTTCACAAAAGATAATGAAATAACTACCCTATACTACCTTCTTCTTCCCCATCCCGAGGGCCTCCTACTAATAACTCTGTACCATGACCCCCACAAAAAGGGGAGAGGGAATATTACTGTCCCACTGACCCAGGTACAAGGACAATAACACTGGTTTTAAGAATATAGCCTTCTTTCTCAATGTAAAACTATTCTAAAACTTCCATTTTGAAAATTCCCATGAGACATTAAATTTCATTAATTTTTCTATGTATCTACTAGCCCTGAAGTTTTTCTCATAACATATTTGGCAGAGGGACTCCAGTGTATTCAACTTATCAGAAATCTGAATTCTTCCCAACCCTAAAATTAGTTTATTTACAGACTAATAAAGTTAATTGGTTCTTTTTTTTTCTAAGAAACCAGCCTGGAAGATAGGGAGAGAAATAAAACTTTCTGTCTCTCTTTAGAAAAAGAAGAATTCACTGTTTAAAAATGTAAGTGCTAAAGCTTCTATTTACCAAGGATGGCTCTGCACTGGAATAGCAAGAGTCATGTATTTCTGACTCTGTGTATTGTGTTTGACACTTGGAAAGAACTAACTTCCTAGGTAGAGTATCTTATTTCTACACAATCTTCACTTCCATCATCGTGTTTTTCCTGAAGACTCCCCATCACCAGAGCTTCTATTTACAATTCTGTAAGAACTTATTTCCACCCACATTTCCAGAAGAGTTATAGAAGTTTTCTCCAATCTGTCCCCAGACTGACAGCACACTGGGCCCTAACTCTTAAAGTAATGACTCCAACACAGGTTTTTTTAAAGTGTCAATGAATTTTGTGCGGTATACTTTCAAATATGATTATAATTTAGGCTATAATCTTTCAAAATGTTACAGGGAGGTTAGTGTAATAAATACAACTTATATGACTGATATTCTAACCCCTTGCTACTCAAAGAGTGGTTCAGGAACCACTTTGGAGCTTGTTAGAAATTCAGAGTTTCAGAGCCCATCCCACTCCAACTGAATCATAGACAGCATTTACGTAAGATTCCAGGTGATTCCCAGACATACTAAATTTAAAGAAGCACTGTTCTAACCAACCTTAATCTATCAGAGGCAACAGCATTCAAAGGCATTTCATAAATCTGCAAACCACCACTACCATAACCTTTTATACAAAACGCATCCTATTGTTTCGCTAGTATTAGTAAATAATTATACACATTCTTAAGACGTGGTTTTTGCATACTGATGTGGAATATTCATAATAACGTATTCCTGGGTGGAGAGAATTCATATTGTAAAGATACTTCAGGATGTGGTTTTTCACAAGCTAATATATCTTACACCTAAAATGGTATCTAACTCGAACAGCAACATGTAACCGTGTTACTTAATTTTGCTGGAATTCATTTTTCTCATCAGCAAAATAAGGATAGCAATATATAATCCAATGGGTTACTGTGAGGATTAAACGAGAAACGGAACACTCTGCATCTCAAGGCTTCTCTTTTCTTGACAAATTTGTCACTTTCTCTCCCACTGGAAATGATTCTCCTCATGCAGCCAGGGGAGATACAGCAGGCCACAACTCCAGCCAAAAACTATCAGAAAAAATATGCTGATTAGTCCCAAAATGGAGGCTGATGGAATATTCTGAAATCCTGGGTCACATTCCTAACCACAAAGTAGAAATAGGGAAAGGAGAAGGATGGGGTCCTCCCAATCCAAATGACATGATTGAAAGATAGGGTGGGATTGCTTTGCAGAAAAATAACCAGCAAGCAACATACATGTAGCCACTTCCAAGATTCATTGCATGGAATGATATACTTGGAAAGGGAGAAAGCACAACCCAGAAGCAAGATAGAGCCTGGTAGGTGGACACTGAGGAGTTTTAAGCAGGGAAGTAACTGATTTAGTTAATAAGGATTTGGATCTCCATGCTGAGTGTGGAATAGAGCAGGGATTCTCAACTTTGGTTGCGCATTATAATCACTTTGGGAAATTATTCAAATCCCTCATATCCAAGCCACAACCCAGACCAATTAAATCAGAATCCCTGGAGGTGAGACCCAAGCATCAGTATTTTGTATGTTTTTCAGGTGAATCCTATGGACAACCAAGGTTAACATCCAAGGGCCACTGGGAGTTCAGGGAGGCAAAAGTGAGTCAGGGAGCCCAATTTAGGAGACTGTTGCATTAGTCCACATGAGAGATCGCAGAAGCTTGAATGATGCTGATGGCAGAGGAAATGGATAGTTTCCAGCTACATGTTAGAAAGAATCTACAGGAATTGCTAATGAATTGGTGGAGAGCAGAGACTGGGTATAGGAAAAGGAAGAATCAAGGATGATTCCTACATATCTTTGTATATGATGGCTATTTCCTGATAAGGAAAAGATTTAAACAAAAATGGGTTGGGTGGGGTAGACAATAAAGAGTTCAGGATGTTAAATTTGAGATACAAGCAGATCATCCAAGTGGAAATACCAATCGTGTAATTCGATTCAGGTGAAAGAAATGGACTAGAGACATAAATTTGACTGTCACACCAATACAAATGACATTTTGAGCCACGAGAATGAATGAAATGTCTCAGTGAAGATATAAAGAGAGAAAGACAAAGAAAAATATTACACACCAACCCAAGAAAAGGCATAAAATGTTGATAGTTGCAGATGATTTAAGTCTATGTATTTTGTCTCCCAAATAGGTGATTTTGGTAATGAAATAGGCTGGAAACCACAGTTTATAGTATTTTTTTCTAAAAAACTCTCTGGTGAAGGTACTTCTCCCATGTTTCAAATAACTCCAAGAATGTTGATAAGGGGAATATGCTCCTCACAATACTCAGTAAAAATAATTACTAGGAGACCTTAGGGAAAAAAACATTAAGACAGTAGACATTAAACAAAACATTAAAACAAAAACACAGTAATAGCAAAAAAAAAAAATGTGATGTGTATTTTAAGCAGGTTTCTCAAAGAAGAAAAATGACTGATTGGACAAATATTAACATCCTGAATACCTTATTTCCTGTACCAGCTATTTGAGACCAGATAATTAAACAAACACTCTCAGGAAGTGTATCTATTTTTTCCAGAAGCTTGTACCAAATTTCTTAGATCCTGTTAGTGTCTGAAGGAAACATAGAGGGGCAGACAGAAGCTCTAAAATGGAACAGTAATTACAGTAAAAGAGCATAACTGTGACATACAATTACATGCCTCTCAAGAGCTCGTCTTTCCTTCCAGTTCTAGATGTTTGACCCCTCCTGAGGTAGAGTAATTATAAATGCTTGGGAAGAAAGACAGATTTAAAAGTTATCTTTCAGATGAGGGGTGCAAACATCTTACAAATTTTTGTATCTTCATGAAAGGATACTAAAAAACACAACGAATGTCATCTTTAGAAGTAGGTACTTAAAGTTAGAATAACATAAATAATTTAATTAAATGTTAAATTTCAGGGCAGCACGTATAATTTCTAATGGATAATAAAGTAGCATTAAAAATTCATTTTAAATGATCTGCTAAAGTTAAGGGATAGTCATAGAAAATTTTGGCAGCCAGAAAGCAAATGAGAACATCCAGGTAGTGTATCATTTCTATAGGCAGAATTTTTCCATTTTAATTTTTACCACGAGGAGGCCACTCCATCCAGACTTCTTTTTTTTTTATTTTTTATTTTTTATTTTTTTATTTTTTTTTTTTTGTCTTTTTCCGTGTCCGGCAACAGATCGCAACCCTCAGTGTTGCCCCCGTACCGGACCGGGGACCGGCAACGGGATCGCAACCCTCAGCGTTGCCCCCGCGCCTCGCTCAGCCAGTGAGCGGGAACCGGTCCGTATGTGGGATCCGAACCCTCGGGCGGGAGCGCCGCCGTGCTTCCCAAGTGGCGCACTATCCAGTGCACCACCAGGCCGGCCCTCCATCCAGACTTCTGATCTCTGTATTCTCTCTCTCCTTTGACAATCTCATTCTACCTCAATACTCATGTTCATATAGGTGACTCTCAAATTCAGACTTCTTTCCCAGTCTCTAATTTTACATTTTCAAAGATCTGCTGGACATTTTTACCTATGTAATCTCAGACTCATTTGATTCAAATTTGATTGTATACTCTTCCTTTGAAAACCTGAGCCTCCTCTTATGTTACTTTTTTCTGTTCATGTCATCACTATCCTCTGATCTGCCTTTTGTCTTCTCCTCTTCTTTGCCTCCAGCACCCAAAAAGTTGCCAGCTCTGCACTTTTACCTCCAGAGCTTGATGTTTGTCTCTTCTTCTCAATTCTCCCTGCCATTTTCATATCAAGTCTTTGCTGTCTCTTGCCAAGAATACTGTTGAAGCCATCCCCCATAATGCCACCCAAAGAGGTAAATTTTCCAGGAGCCTAGTGAAACTTAGATTTCAGGGCCCAACATTTACATGGGTCTCTTCCATTAGGTCCTGTACCTAATGTCAAATTAGTAATATTGTATTCTTTTTTATAAGAGCATCCTCTAGTGGTTTAAGCTTCAGGTCCCCTAGAACACCAGATTAACTTTCCTAAGGCATGATTGGCAGTGCCACTGTCTGACTCAGGGACCCACCATTAATCCATCCAAGTTGACTACATCATAAATCATTCTCCTTTGCCTGATTTTAAAGCCTTTCTTGGTCTTTCTCAAATCTTTCTTCCCACCCATGTTCCTATTACTTCACTTAATATATATCAAACTGAGTTGCTACTGCACACCCATTTGCTAACCAACTCCACTGTGATGCTGCTTACATTTTCTCCTCTACCAAGAGTTTCCTTTCTGTCTCACCCTCACCTTTCTCCCCACCATACCCCAAAGTTGATATTCCACCCAAAATAAAGTTCAAAGTTAAGTCATCACCCCTATGTTAGTCCATTTTTGTGTTGCAATAACAGAGGACCTGAGACTGGGTGATTTATAAAGAGAAGAGGTTCATTTAGCTCATGATTCTGGATCAGCTGCATTTGGTGCAGGCCTCATGTGGCTTCAACTCATGGCAGGAAGTGGCAGGGCAGCCAGCAGATACAAGCAGATCACATGGCAAGAGGAAGCAACAGAGAAGGAGGTTTGGTGCTAGGGTCCTTTAAACAACCAGCTCTTGTGGGAGCTAAAAGAGTGAGAACTCACTTACTATCCCCCATCCAGGGCATTAAACTATTTCTGAGAGATCCACCACCCATGACCCAAACAGTTTCCAACACTGCCACATTGGAGATCAGATTTCAACATGAGATTTGGGGAAACAAACATGTCCAAACTATAACATTCCATCCCTGGTCCCCCCAAACTCATGTCCCTCCCACATACAAAACACAATCATTCCATGCCAATAGTCCCAAAAGTCTTAGCTCATTCCAGCACCATCTGAAAACTCCAAAGGCCAAAGTCACATCTGAGACCAAAGGCAAAACTCCTTTCAGCTCTGAACATGAAAAAAAATCAAGAATAAATTTACCTGTTTCCAAGATACAATGGTGGAACCAACATTAGGTACACATTCTCACTCTAAAAGGGAAGAATAGGACAGAAGAAAAGAGGAACAGGCCCCAGGCAAGTCAGAAACCCAGCAGGACAGACATTAAATCTCAAAGCTCCAAAATGAACTCCTTTGACTCCAAGTCCTGCATCCTGGACACAGTGGGGGATTTGGGCTCAGACAGCCCTACCCCCACAGCTCTGCTGGGAGCAGCCCACTGGGTTGCATTGGTGCCTGAGGCTTTTCCAGATGTGCATTACAGATTGCCAATGGCTCTACAGTTCTGCGGTCCTGGTAGTGGACCTGCTCCCATGGCTCTATTAGACATTGCCCTGGTGTGGTCTCTCGGAGGGGGCTCTGATCCCACATTTCTGCTCAACATTGCTCTAGTATATGCCCTCTGTGGTGGCTCTGCCCCTGCAGCAGGTCTCTACCTGGACTCCCAGGCTTTTTCATTCATACTCTGAAATGTGGGTGGAGGCTGCACACCTCCACTGCTCTAGCACCGTGGCAGCTGGCAGACTTAACAACACCTGGACACTTCCAAAGATTCCAGTTCACACTCTCTAGAGCTGCAGCATGAATCATACTTGGAGCCACTTGAGGCAAGGCTGCTGTAGCCAGAGCCACCAGAACAGGGAGCAACTGGGATGCAAGGAGCAGTGTTCTAAGCCAGCACAAGGCAGCAGCACCTAGGGTCCAGGAATAATTTGGTTCCTAGGCCTCTGGGCCTGTGAAGGGTGGGATGGTCTGGAGGTCTTGTGGAATGCCTTCTGGGTCTTTCTCTCATTGTCTTGGCTACTAGCACCTGGCTGCCTCACAGTCATGCTAATGCCTTTAGCAACCAGTCCATCTTCTGCACCCTTGAATTTTTCTATTAAAAATACTCTTTCATGGGCCGGCCTGGTGGCGCACTGGATAGGTGCGCCACTTGGGAAGCGCGGCGGCACTCCCGCCCAAGGGTTCGGATCCCACATGCGGACCGGTTCCGCTCACTGGCTGAGCGAGGCGCGGGAGCAGCACCAAGGGTTGCAATCCCGTTGCCGGTCCCCGGTCCGGTGCGGGGGCAACACTGAGGGTTGCGATCCGTTGCCGGACACGGAAAAAGACAAAAGACAAAAAAAAAAATACTCTTTCATTCTCTACCACATGGACAGGCTGCAAATTTCCAAATCTTTAGGTTCTGATGCCCTTTTAATTACAAATGTCAGCTTTACATCATGTCTTTGCCACCCTAACTGAGCATAGGCTGTTATAAATAGCCATACAGCTATCCAAATGCTTTGCTGCTTAGAAATTTCTTCCACCAAATATTCTGGTTCACAACTCTTAAGTCCTAGGGCATGGGCACAATGCAGCCAAGTTCCTTGCTGTGGTCCAATTCCCAATACGTTCTTCACTTCTATCTAAGATCTTATCAGCATAGCCTTTACTGTCTACATTTCTATCTGCATCCTATTTAACCAGTCTCTAAGAAGTTCCAAATTTTCCCTCATCTTTTTGCTATCTTCTGAGTCCTCCAAACTCCTCCAACCTTTGCCCATTACCCAGTTCCAAAGACACTTTCACATTTTCAGGGATCAGTATAGTAACACCGCATTTCTGGTACCAATTTTCTGTATTAGTCTACTTTTGTGTTACTATAACAGGATACTTGAGACTGGGTGATTTATTTTTTTTAAAGAAGTTTATTTAGCTTATGATTCTGGGACAGCTGCATCTGGCACAGGCCTCAGGCTGCTTCTACCCATGGTGGAAAATGTCAAGGTATCCAGTGAGTGCAAGGAGATCACATAGTGATAGGAAGCAAGAGAGAGGGTGAGGAGGTGCCAGGATCCTTTAAACAACCAGCTCTCATGGGAACTAATAGAGAGAGAACTCACTCACTGTACCCCCCACCCCCACCCCACCATACCAGGGAGGGCATTAATCTGTTCCTGAGAGATCTGCCCCCATGACCCAAACAGCTCCCAACACTGCCACATTGGAGATCAGATTTCAACATGAGATTTAGGGGAATAAATATATCCAAACTACAACAACCTCCATAAAGTCCTCTTAGATTGCTGCTTAGCTAGATGCAAATTCTCCCTCCTCTAAACTCCCATTTACTGGAATTTCTCAAATGAAATTATTAAGTTTATATCTTTCAGGTATGAGCAAACTATTGCCCATCTGCCAAATCTAGCCCACCACCTGTTTATAAATAAAGTTTTGTTAGAACACAACCACACTCATTTGTTTACAAATTGTCCCATGGCTTCATTTGCCCTACAACAACAGATTTGAATAGTTGCAACAGAACCCATATGTCTGACAAGGCCTAAAATATTTAATATTTGGCCCTTCACAGAAGAAGTTTTCTACCCTCTGTTCCAGGTTATCTGCATGTGCATTTTACTTCCCTAACAGACAACATCATTAGCTGACTGAGGAAAAAATCACTGTCTCATTTTCATTGATATCCTCCCGCAATGTCTAGCACACTTATTGAAAAAACATTCAATAATAAATATTTGAAGAGAGAATGAATGAATGAATGAATCTCATATAGTTCTTTAAGGATCTTTATTTCTGACTTTTTTCAAAATATTTCAGGTATTCAGATTTCTATTATGCCACTCAGTATTAGAAACTTAAAATATTACACACACACATTCATTCAACAATACTCATCTTGTAACTTTCATCCAGAATATATATATTTTCATCTTTTTAACTTCTTAAAATTAAGGGGTTTTCTTATTAGGCAATATTAATTAGGTAGACTGACATTGTATCAATTTTTATTAACATTGTAGTTTCTTACATCTAGGTGAAGGGATTAGCCTGTGCAATGATATCCAGAATTCAAGGAGCAAGGAGTAGAGAGGTTAAGATGGATGACTGGGTACAATGGGAGGACATTGATTTTTATATATTAAGAAAATCGCTCTTGACATACGCATTTATGTTTGCAAAAATCCTATATATCAGAGATGTCCTACTGTAGATAGATGATAAAATGTGATGCTCAGATACCCCTTCAAGAAAGGACTCATTGCTCCTGTGAGGGAAGTGGTTAGCTGACAGCCTTGCCAGCACAATGTGTACTCAAACTTTCCAACCTTTGCCAATGTGAAAGGTGAGAAATGGCATTTCAGTGCAGTTTTAACATGTGTTTTCCTTACCATGCATGAGGTTGAACATCTTTTTATGTGCTTATTTTTATGTTTGAGTGATTTCATTTTTGTAAGGCATCTGTTCATGTCCACTAACATTTTTTCAACTGATGTGTCAGTCTTTTCAATATTAATATGTAGAAGTTCTTTAGATGTTAGAGAAATTGACCTTTTATATACAGTGTAAGTTGTGATTCATTTTTCTAGTTTGTCATCTGTCCTTTGGCCTTTTCTATGGTGGCTGTGTTCTAAGGATTAACTCCAGCAGACCTAAGCTGGCCCAAAATGTTTTGCTGAATGACCTACATGGCATTGACCCCTGGGATCAAGGTATGAAGGGACCCATGGGGGCTTTGGAGTAATTTATACCAGCTTATTAGCATTGTTTATTGATAACCATGAGAGTGTTGATTTGGACCTGGTCTCATGAAGACCCCTAGAAGAGCTCTGCCACGGGGACTTGTTATGTGGAAGCAATATGCCTAAGTGACCAGCAAGCAGAATCATCCCCAATCAAGACTCCTTTTTGGGGTTCCGTGGTTCTGAGATATTTTGTACACATTTCAGTGGTTCCTGACCTGAGAAATAAAGTATATACTGATATGACTCTTTGGACAGAGTACAGGTGGAGTTTGCACTTAGCCACTTCAGACCTCTTACGAGGCTGCTTTTAGCTGGGAAGCAGATCCTTATTTTAATGCCGTTGCTGTATTATTTTATTCTCCTACAAAACAAACAAACAAACAAAAACCCTGTAGGTTTGAAAGCATTGTTATTTTGGGTCCTATGAGTCTTCCTTAGAAATCAAATCCTTTCTATCTGCTTTATGGCTTTAAAATTTGTTGTGCTTTTTAAAAAAAATCTGGACTAATTTTTTTCATCTGATTGTTAGTTTATTTTACCATCATTCTTAGCTTAATATTTTTTCATTTGTTATAGAATTTTGAGTCTCAGACTCTTCAAATAGAAGCTTTTGCTCACTCTCTCTCCCTCTTTCTCTCTCTCCTCTCCATTCCAGATTGACAGCACACAAACCTTCAGCCTTATATTGATATTCAAAGTCCTTGCCCAAGAGTCATTTCAGGAAATATAGAAAAACCAGTCCACTTACTGAGCCACTGGGAGGCTTGTTCCACTTCTATTGGTGAGGCCAAATTGCAATCCCTAGGCTCACATGTTCCTATTAGTCATAGGCCCACAATAGCCTTTTTCTCTCTCATTTCCACAGAAAGGCACATTAAACAGTGAACCCCCACAGTCCCTATATGCATGTTCACCCCAAGCCTGGTGAATCTATACTTTGAATCCCCATCAAACCTTTGATTTTTCTGCCCATAGAGATGTTCCTCTAGATTTTGTGCCCACCTATGTCTTTTCTATTTTATCTATCATTCCACATATTTGGAGCAAAATTTACAACTCTATCTTGACCAGAAATCTGTGATAATAGGCAAATATATTTACTACTTTTCTCCTTCTATATGCTGAATGAAAATGTTACATATTTCGTATACATTTTTTACTATATGTAATTATGCTCCCAACAAGAACTCTCTTCTAAAGCCATGACCAGAAGAACAATGAGCACCCTTCAGAAGAGCTTGATAAATAAATCTCTTCTAATCACTCTCAGTCAGGACTCCAGCCAGAATTTCCAACACTGCTATAGGTTCTAATAATCCCAGCAACTCACTAGGCAGTCTTTCCACGTAACAACAGATCATTGACACACTATTCTCACTAAAGTTCTGAGTGCACTGTTTGGATTAAAAACTAAATTGTTAAGCATTATACAATAAAAATCAGACTACTATAATTACAGGTATAAGAAGCTAAAAGCATATGAAAGAACAGCCTCGGATCCCTTGTTTCATTGATCTGGGCAAGAGGATTAAAGATAAAAGACCACCCAGAGGCCTGATGTCTAAAAGAACACGTAGATGAAGTGCACCATGAAAGAGACATTATGATCCAAACAAGATCCAGTAACAGAGTACTGGAATGCAAAGTCATTAGCATCCAGAGAAGGCTTTGATTTCTCAGTTAAATCTCTAGAGAACTATTATCTTCCCGTAACGATGAAGTGGAAAAAATTGTGTTCACTAGAATTTCTTTTCAGGGACAGCACTAGCTTTATTTGAAAACCATTCCTTCATACACCAGCCTCGGGGAGATTCTCAGGAAACCTGAAAATTGACCTGAAGGAAATCCTAAGTTATGTCAGATGGTGAGGGGGGCAAAAAGAAAGAAGAAAGAAAGGAAAAGGGATATGGCAAGTAAGATTGCCGTATGTTCTGTGATCTTTTCTTATGTCCCTACCACAAAACTCAGTAAATTCCTCAAATATCTATAAAGACTTGATGGAAATGAATTCTTTTTTGGTTGAGACAATGAAGGCATGGTGTAGTGGACTGAATTATGTCCCCCCAAAACTCACTGAAGCTTGAATTGTGTCCCCCAAGCTTTATGTATTAGAAACTTGGCCCCCACTGTGACTGTTAAGAGGATAGGAATCCTGTTATGGTAATGGAAAGGTGGAGCCTTGAAGAGGGGATCAGATTGTAACATCATGCTGTAGCGAAGGGATTAAAATTGGTGATCAGAGGTGTGGTTCTGAGGGCTTTAAAAGAAGAGAAGAGAGTCTCTCTGTCACTTCTCGCTGTGTGACAGAGACACAAAGATTACTCAGAGCCCAAATATTAAGAGCAATGAGAAGCCCAAAGGGGCTGCACTAAGAAAACTCCCTAAAGAAAAGAGTTACCAGATGCAGCCCCAAGTCAGTATTTGCTTCAACTTTTATTGTAAAGACAAGGAAATACAAGAGAAAAAACAACTTAATCATTTATCAAAGGAATGAAAATAAATTGGCTATGGGGCATTCTCTGGAAAGCATCTTAAGAAACAAAGGAAAGGGAGTGAGGCTGGATAAGAAATGACCTAAATGTCCTTATCTAATCTAGCAGAACATCCTTGAAGATCTTTGCTGTACTAAGGGTTTTTGCCCTTTGACCAATCCCTGTTCTGCCTCAAATCTCTTATCTACACTAAGGGCTTTTGCCCTGTGTAAGTTCCCTGGTCTTTCTCAATCTCAACATTCCTACACCCTCCACATCTCTCTCTGTCTCTGCTCTCTGTCTCCTCCTCCATTTCATAATGATACCCCCAGCCACTGTCACCACCACCAAGACCCTCACCAGATGTGTTCCCTGGACTCTGGACTTTCTAGCCTCTGAAACTGTAAGCAATAAATTTTATTTTCTTTATAAAATACCCAGTTCCATGTATTTTGTTATAAGCAACAGAAACGGACTAATACAGATGAGCTTTTACATCCAGCATATTCTGGGGCAAATGGACTCCTCCTTCCGGGCCTCTCACTGCTTCTCCTGCCCAGTTCAGATTTACATAACACTCCAGTAGATTATTTAAGCAAAACCATTGTTTTTGATTTTTCTTTTTATAAATAAGTGTGACAAGGAGAAACTCTCATAGGGAGTAGAATACAGGAATGATCAGATTTGAGGAAGTGACACAGGTTTGGTTTTGGGGAACTCAGGAGGCAATTAGACCCCAAGCTTAGACTTTCAAAGACTTGAATTCATGACATAATTGAATTACTATCTTGGGACCCTGAAGATGAAGGCCTCTTTCTCTGATTCTTCTGAGCTACACACTTTTCTCTAGACTAGGAGGTAAGTGAAGAATCAAGCAGTTGAAGCTTCCATGGGGCTTCAAGGAGGTGATATAGGAGGCCTGAGAAAGGGAGGGAAATACCATGTGTTCATGAGTCACCCCAAAGAAAAGCATTTGAAAACTCAAATTTGCATGTTAAAGTTAGAGTAATAGAAAAAGAAGCATGTGGGGAGAGAAAACAAAGGCATGTGGATAGACAGATGAGTATAAGAAAAGAAATAAAGATCAGAAAGTTAACATCATTAAGTTTCTAATTCACTGTTTTGTTCGTTCCCCCTTGGGGTTTAGAAAGTCAATTGTATTTCAAATGTATAATTGCCCTACAGCTTTATAAAATTGTGACACTTTAAAAGTACTGCCATTAAATTTATTAGGCATTCTTAGAATTCAAAGGATTCTGGAAAATATGTGAATCACATTATCCAAATTTGACTTTATAATGTACGAACACACAACACATCAGAGGATCTCCATACCCTTCCTTAAACTGGTTCCAGTTAACGACTTAACCAATTGCTCAGGAAACTTTTCTTCTCTGCCTTTGAAGGATGAAAAATGATCTCCCCTCCCTCAGAAACACTTAAGAGGAGGCACTGCCCGCATTTACTTCTAGTCCAAAGGCATTCCTATTAAACAAATCCTCTTGAATCCAGCCTTCTGGTGTTCTTCAGTTTTCATTTAGTTATTTACATCTTAAAAATATTTGGCATTGCTTACATTAATAACACAGGCAGAATAAGATCAACCATAATAAAAATCGGACCAGGAACAGAAACAAGTGAAAAAGAGAATACCAGGAAGCTTAGAATTGTCATCAGAAATTTTGCTCTGAGTTTCTGACAGAAAAATAGGGGAATAAGTTATGGACCTTTCCTTATTATTAGGAGGTACACTAGTTTATTTCAAAAATTCATCCCTTTGCTTTACTTTGAGCTCTGAGAGAAATTTTATTATTCAGTGACATGGATTTATTTACCAAGAGCCACCTATGTGCTAAGCTTAGTGTTAGGCAAAAGATTTAGGAAGCATTTCCTGTAATTCAGGTCTTCACAGTGTAGGGAGGAAGACAGAGATGTAGATAAACTACTAATATGAGTTAAAGTTCCTAATGGGACCACATACAAGATGATATAGGATACAGAGATAAAGGCAACCAACTTTGCCTGTAGTTGGCAAGCAAAGCTTCCTAGATAAAGAGAAATTTGAAAGACAAGCATAAGTTCATTAAATGCATGGAAAGGAACAAGTATTTGAAACAGAAGGAAGGGCAAATATGCAGAGGTGCAGAGGCAGGAATAAATGGCTTCTTTGGGGCATGCAAGAGACATGCAAGAAAAAATGCAAGTCTTCTATAAAGCAGGGAGTATAGAGTTGGGGGATGGCATAGACAAATAAGGAGCACAAGATTTATAAAATATGTCCTCAGTAGGAGATTTTTAAGAAATGCAGTGGGCACTCAATGAAAATATATTGTTTTCAAATTATCTAGAAAGTCCTAGAAGAGCACTTCTGCAAGGAGTCCTGAGTGATATAGGACTTGAGAATTTAGCTCACAAGACATCTGACTGCGGTCTGTATAGTACCCAGCCTTCTTTAGGAAAATTTTCACTTCACCCACACAATTAAATTGGATTCAGCATTCACATGACAATGGTAAAATAGTGGATTTTAATGAAATCTTTTAAGGAGAGAAGAAGGAGAGAGTTACATTACTCACATACTTCTATAATTCTCATGATAATTTGTGTGTAAGCTTTTTCCAGACAACAAAAGCCTAAGAAATGATATGTAAAATAAACCGTCCTTGGGTCATTTCTTCATTGTTCTTTTCCTTCTTTCTTTCTTTCTTTCTTTTTCTTTCTTTCTTTCTTTCTTTCTTTCTTTCTTTCTGTCTGTCTTTCGTGTTCACAGGAAAAAAGGGAAATACTTTTTGGGAAAAAAAGGAGCTAAATATTACAGTAGTAAGGGCATGCTTCTGATGTTAGACTTCCCTGGAGGATAGGAACACATTTTTGCAATTAAGAGCTTGGGTTTCTTTAGACATTTTTTAAAATCAACTTTATTGATTGATTAATAATTACACATAATAAAATGCACTCCTTTTCAGTGTATGGTTTAATGTAATAACACATTACACACATAATACACACTTATAACTACCATATGGATCAAGATACAGAAAATTTCTGTTACCCCAAAATGTTTCCCTATGCACAATTGCAGCCAAGACTCCTGAACTCCCAGCCCCAGATAACCATTTATCTGCTTTCTGCCACTGCAAATGAGATTTTCCTTTTCTAAGATTTCAAATAAATGGAATTGAATCATACGGTATGTAATTGTTGGGGATAAAACTTCTTTCACTCTGCATAACACTTTTGTGACTCATCCATGTTGCTGCATATATCAGTAGTTTATTCCTTTTTGTAGCTGAGTAGCAGTCTATTATATGAATATACCACAGTAAGTTCCATGAGGAGCAAGATAACCAGGCTTCATCAGATGTCTGATTTTCTACTACAATGCTTCCCAAGCTTAAATGTACATAGAAACACCTGAAAATGTGTTGAGCATACAGACTCTGATTCAGAAAGTCTGAAGTAGGCCCTCAGATTCTGCATTTCTCACAAGCTCCCAAGTGATGATAATGCTATTGGTCCAGGGGTCACACCGAGTAGTGAGTCTCTAGTAGAGCAAGAAATGTTTCAAAAACAAAAATGTGCAAGCATTCCTTCCCCTATTTATACCAAAATGTTCCAGGACCACCCATAAAATTGTTGAGTCTGTGCAATCCAGCATTATCACGATTATCACCAAACATCCCAACCCACATTGTTTCACACACTGAGATTGGTTAGAAAATAAAGTTGCTTCTAAAATTGGTGTGGATCTCTCTGCTTCCACCATCTTGCAGTGTGAGACCCCTGGGTCACTGTTGCCACCACCATACGGACTTTGGACTTCCCAGCCTCAAAAACTAACACCTCCTGTGCTGACCTGCATGAGCACCACTGCCTTACAAAAAGTCCTGGGCCGAAATACACTGCATTTGGCTTTTGAAGATGGCGTCGAGTCTGAGCGGTCGCGCCAGGAGACAGCGTGATCCTGTGAGCCGTGCGCTGTGATACCAGAGTATTGATTGCA
>NW_007735338.1:79058-79533 GCF_000696425.1 Galeopterus variegatus | reverse complement strand
AAGCAATAGATGTTCAATACATGCTGCCTGCCTGGTAACCAGAGGGAGGAAGACCTGCCTATGCACTGATTAATAGAGATTTTGCCAATAAACTCATTGCAATGTCCTCAAGCTGCAATTAAATAGAATTCCACAAAGCAACTGTTCTCTCTCAGAATGTCCCAACTTCCTGGGGCCGGCCCGATGGCGCACTGGATAGTGCGCCGCTTGGGAAGTGCGGCGGCACTCCTGCCCGAGGGTTCGGATCCCACATGCAGACCGGTTCCCACTCACTGGCTGAGCGAGGCACGGGAGTAGCACCAAGGGTTGCGATCCCGTTGCCGGTCCCGGTCCGGTACGGGGGCAACACTGAGGGTTGCGATCCGTTGCCGGATACGGAAAAAGACAAAAGACAAAAAAAAAAAAAAGAAAAAAAGAATGTCCCAACTTCCTGGACATTTCTAAAATAGAAATATTCTTATTTGCAACAGGAAGA
>NW_007735338.1:72929-73242 GCF_000696425.1 Galeopterus variegatus | reverse complement strand
CCTAGGTATTTTATTTTTTTGTAGACTATTGTAAAATTTAAATGAATGTTAACCATGAAAATAATGAAGTAATAATCAGTGCTTTTTCCTTCTATCAATGCATATACTGTTTCCAAAGATTAATCTCTTTTTAAAATTGTTATTTCCTGCATAACCATTTCAAATAGAACCTTCTCTTTTCTTGGCCTTCCTAATGAATCCATTACTCTCATCTCTTTCTAGCTCAAAGTTAAATGTATTCTACTGACATTAACATAGCAGATATATGGATTGGGAACAACAGACCTCTTCTAATAAATTTAGGCATTGTCTA
>NW_007735338.1:70034-72077 GCF_000696425.1 Galeopterus variegatus | reverse complement strand
CCTGGCACCATTTATTGAACAGGCAGTCTTTCCCTGATGTATGTTCTTGGTGCCTTTGTCAAAGATCAGTCGGCTGTAGATATGTTGGCTGATTTCTGAGTTTTCTATTCTGTAGCATTGGTTCACGTGTCTGTTTCTATGCCAGTATCATGCTGTTTTTGTTACTACAGATTTGTAATATAGTTTGAAGTCAGGAAGTGTAATGCCTCCAGCTTTACTTTTTGTGCTCAGGATTGCTTTGGTTATTTGGGGTCTTTTGTTGTTCCATATGAATGTTAGGGTTGCTTTTTCTATTTCTGTGAAGAATGTCATTGGTATTTTGATGGGAATCACATTGAATCTGTAGATGGCTTTGGGAAGTATGGACATTTTTACTACATTGTTTCTTACAATCCACAAACAAGGAATGTCTTTCCATCTCTTAGTGTCTTCTTTGATTTCTTTCAGAAGTGGTTTGTAGTTCTCATTGTAGAGATCTTTCACCTCTTTGGTTAGATTTATTCCTAGGTATTTTATTTTTTTGTAGGCTATTGTAAAATTTAAATGAATGTTAACCATGAATAGAATGAAGTAATAATCAGTGCTTTTTCCTTCTATCAAAGCATATACTGTTTCCAAAGTTTAATCTCTTTTTAAAATTTTTGTTTCCCGCATAACCATTTCAAATAGAACCTTCTCTTTTCTCGGCCTTCCTAATGAATCCGTTACTCTCATGTATCTCTAGCTCAAAGTTAAATGTATTCTACTGACATTAACATAGCAGATATATGGACTGGGAACAACAGACCTCTTCTAATAAATTTAGGCATTGTCTACGAATAGGTATTACTTAAGAATAGTTGTTCACACTAGGTACGTATAATTCTAAACTGCCATGCTTTGTGGTTTTCAGTACCTGGAGAGAGAAGTAAGTGTACATTTAGAAGATAATTTAATCTAAATAACCTGGACTTCAGAGGTTGGTAATGCCCAAAAGCTTGTAATTCATTTGATCACAACTATCAAAGTCTGCATTGGGACTCACCCAATACTGTGAATTTGCTCTTGGAAAGACCTTTGGAGGCAGTTCCATTCTTCTTCTTTAGCAATTATTTATCAAGCTTCAATTCACTTCAGGTTCATCTGTCACCAACTCCCTTTCTTGCATGGTTCGTGACTCTAAATTATCCACTTGTTTCACATCCCTGAAAATGCTTATTTTCTTTGTAAACAGGGAGAATGTAGCTCTAGTATAATCAACCTTCCCCACAATGTTGTAGACACTGAGGATGAATTTTCATTAGAGGGTAGGGTGGGAGGAGAGAGAAATAGCAAGTGCCTGCTCCATTCACTTAGCGCCACCTGTACTCAAGGGCACCCACACAGAGAGTGCCCACACATCAGCCCCCCACCCCTCTCTACTCTAAAGACACAGGAAGTATTTCCTAGGCCTCCAGCAGGGTCACAATATGGCCGCTTTGGCCAAAGTTGGCCTACAAATGTTTATCTTTTTGGACACCACCATTGCTAAAAAGTTGGATTCGAATGCCTTTAGAACATTCAGGCTCTGAGAAAGGGTCCAGACCACTTGTGGTGTTACATCTCCTGATCACAGCCAGTGCTACGAGAGAAAATGCCTGGAGCTGGAGGATCCATCCCCAGATGACTCACCTGCACAAGCTAGAAGTTCCATGCTGTCTGTTGGCAGGAGACATCAGTTCGGTGCCAGGGGGCCTCCCATAGGGCTGGTCATGTGACACTGGCTTCTCAGNGACCTCTTCTAATAAATTTAGGCATTGTCTACGAATAGGTATTACTTAAGAATAGTTGTTCCCACTAGGTATGTATAATTCTAAACTGCCATGCTTTGTGGTTTTCAGTACCTGGAGAGGGAAGTAAGTATATATTTAGAAGATAATTTAATCTAAATAACCTGGACTTCAGAGGTTGGTAATGCCCAAAAGCTTGTAATTCATTTGATCACAACTATCAAATAAAGTCTGCATTAGGACTCACCCAATACTGTGAATTTGCTCTTGGAAAGACCTTTGGAGGCAGTTCCAT
>NW_007735338.1:67614-68269 GCF_000696425.1 Galeopterus variegatus | reverse complement strand
CCTAGTTGCAGGTGAGTCTTCTTGAGTAAAGTTCCTTAAGTGTGATCCTTGAGTATAGTTCTTCTTGATCCACAGACATGTAAACTAAAGAGGAAAGTTATCCCTTCCCCACTATATACACACCTAACATACAATAGTGGAAAGGCAGAGGACAGTCACTAAAAACATTGCTATTCAAAAAGAGGGAAAAGGAACAATGTACAAGATTCCCTGGCTCATAGCAATTCTGAAATTTAGCAGGGCAAATGTTAGGAGTTCTTTGTTCAGGACTCAGTCTTGCTCCTTCCCAGGAACAATTCACCATGGCTCTTGGCTCCACCCTCTGAGACATTCTTCCCTTCCATGAAAGCTAGTTGGTGTGTGCAGTAGTGTAGGTTTCTCAGCTTGCTTCCTGCCAGTGGAAGTTTGAGAGTGTAAAGTCCTCTTTCCTCTTGTGCTCTCTCTGCCTGTTTCAGTGCAAGCCGGTGGTGATTTAGACAATACACATCTTTTTAAAAGTTTATAGGTCTCCTGTGAATTTTATCGAGGCTCAACCCCCTAGATAAAGATCACACCCACACATCTCTTCAAGATAAGCTTTTCTCTACCTTGGACTTCTGCTGGGCCTATTGAGAGCCGACACCCTTAAATATCTTAGAAGCCCTATTGTTTGAAT
>NW_007735338.1:63692-65691 GCF_000696425.1 Galeopterus variegatus | reverse complement strand
TGATGGCAAAAGGACACAATATGGTGAATAAGTAAATTTTATTTTCCATGCATATTTATAATTTTAAAATATTTTCTTTATATATATCCTGAAAAATATGTCAACTTGAGAGAATACAATCCAACAAGGATGTTCATAATTCTTGCTAATTAATGACTGAACTTTTCTCCCCTCAATTATTTCACACACCTGTTCACAGTAAATTTCCTTGGCAATTTTTATATTGTTCACTGTAAATTTCCTTGGCAATGTTTATACCATATTAATGCTGCCCAGAACTTGGACACGCACCTGAAGTTTTTCTGAATTTTAATTATTTTCAAATTAATTTTAATATTGTGGATAATTTTAAACTTACCCATATGTTTAATAAAATTGAACTGTATGTTTCAAAAAATGATGAAGTTTTCTTAAGGTTTCAAAAGATAATGTATGGTCTGTTTTTATAAATGCTTTTGAAATACTGTTTAGATGTTCTCTCACTGGAAACAATCCTACTTGCCTCCAGTCTAATCATTCCGTGATTACTTAGTAGCTTCTCTTGTCTGCAGCAGCTCACAGACTTCCAGGATGAGACGTGGCTTTTGCTACTCTGCCAAGCTCAGGTTCTGCCAACTTCCCTCCAATCAGATTACACAGCGTTGGTCACTGTTTCCCAGCAACGACTTTCGCGTTCCTTCTGCCTCACTCAACAGTCCTTTTGTGCTAGGTTGTGCTTCCTTACACATTGGGCTAGCTTCCAAATGTTTTTTAAAACATCAAATGTTGTTTGGTTAAGATGCTTCACAACATCAGGACTTCATTAATACCATAAAGAGGAACAAATCAGATAATGATTGTTGCTAATGTGACAATCTATTGGGACTTATCCTCAAAATAATACTTTAATGTATAGGATAAGAGGAGGTCTTGTTTATACTGGCAAATGAGGTTTTCATTGGCTCACAACAAGCAGTAAACAGTGTTTACTGTTTAGCTTTTATATAGTAGTTTATATTGCATAGTAACTTAATAGCCAGTTTTACTACTTATTGGTAATTATTGTGTCATAACAGTACAGAGGTGGCCAGGGAACAAAAAAATTAGGTTTAGATGGGTATACATGGCACGTAGACTTTCTGACTTTAAAAATAATCAGTCATGATTCATCCATGCACATATACCATACACACACATCTTAGACTTATAAACAAGTGGTTAATTGTCGAAGCAATGGAGAAAAATAAAATTAAGATCAAACTAACTCATTTAATAAATATGAACTTGACTGAAAGGACCAAACTCCTAGACCCATTTTTGCCTACTTGCCGTTTCCAATCTCTACTGCAATAGAGGCAGACGTAATGATAACCACCTGGAAATAATGGGATGCATAAAATAATTAATGAGGTATTGAGGATACTTACTTTGAAGTTGCCAAAATCTTACACATTTGAATCACTGTTGTACTCAAAATAGTCATCCTCTATAGCTAGGCAATTTTTCCAATCATGTGGTTTTTTTCTTCATGAACATTTGACATTCCTCTTCAGGAGCTGCCCTCTGTCCCCTTTTACAAATGCCTCCATGGAGATCAATATGATTTCTTTAACCATCCCCTAGTGCTTAGGCCAACACTGGGACCGTTTAGCTTCGCCACTCACCGTATTCACTAATGCAACTCCAAATGACTTCTGCTTTCAAAAATTACATGCAACCTTCAAACTTAAAGAACTGCCATTATTCAAGACTTTTTTTTTTAAACCTATGATGCATACCCTAAAAATTATTCCAGGAAAGTCCTGAAAGCGTTTGGAGATGTGGTAGTGTAAGTGAACAGGTGTAACTCCAAGACACGCCCATGACGGTAGCCACGCCCATTTCAAATGCAGGTGTTTGCAGGTACCTGTTTCCCACAGCACAGCCTTAGAGGCACCTGTGTTTGCACTTGCTCTGGTTTTATTGTCTTTCTCACTCATCTCAAAGTGTTTTCTGATTTCTCTGTCATTTTTTTTTTTTT
>NW_007735338.1:60857-62364 GCF_000696425.1 Galeopterus variegatus | reverse complement strand
TCCCTCCCCAGGGTTTGTTGCTGTTGCTGTTGATGATAAAGTCAGTTTAGTGACCTTCTTGAACTAATTCTGTAAAGTCTATATTCCCTGTCATATGTGGCCACTTAAGTAAAAATTGGACAGATATTTTTCATAAATGTCTTAAACAGTAAGTCTTCCACCCTTTGCTAAGGGGCTTTTTCTGTGTTTGGGGGCACACTTTAATGCAACAGCCATTGAGAACTCTGCCCTAGCCTTCGCTTCCTGCTTTCATAGGGCCTCATGGTCAGCCAGAGGTGAGAGGTGAGGGCCTTCTCAGGTGTTTCCTATGCATGTGCACAGCACTGCACATGTGCATGACATTCTAGGTCCCCTGAAATGTGTCAGAACTTTTCAAAGCCTCCTATGAGCATCTCATTTTCCAGATCATTCTTTTAAGGTTTTATATTGCCATCTTCTTGTTTGCTCAACCTCAGACAGTTGAGATGTTAAACAATCATTACTGGCTGTTTTGATAAATGCCTTGGAGATAGGACTTTCCTCACAGGGCAAGCTCTGAGTCAGATCACACAACAAGCCATGCAAATGGGGATTTCCCAGGAAGCTGCCAGACAGGTCTCCTAGTGGTGATGCTCTCAGGGTGGAAATTTCTGAGGAATTTCAGATCCATCATGCCCCCACTAGGGGCTGCTAGGCTGCTGGTTTGCAAGACTACCAAGGACTTGGAGAGAGGAGAATGGGAGTAGGTCAAGTTAAATGCCACAAAGCTGACTGTTCTTATGATGTTTTGCTGTTCTTGAATAAACATTCCTCGGATTGTTGTAAGCCTTTAGTTAATTTCCAGAGTTCTGAAAACGCTGATTTTGACTTTTTCCAATGTTATTGTTTTTTTTTACTAATGGAGCAGTGGTATTGAGAAGTCCTTTTTCCATTATCCTGGGCCATGCCCATTTTGATGTTGTGAAAGGAGCTGGTTGCTCCTCCTCCTTTCCCAGACTTTCTTGCAGACCCAGTCCTGATGAATATGGAGCATGTATGCTAAAGTAGTGGTTTTCAATAGACAGTCGGGATTGTTTGTTTTCATTTTCAATCCATCTCAAACTGATACTTTTGTGAATTACAATGAAAAATTAATTACTAACAAAATGAAATAAAAGTCCTAATTTGTCATTATAAATTAATTACTAACAAAATGAAATAGAAGTCCTAATTTGTCATTATTAGAATCAACAGATGGAAAATTACACTTTAATATACAGAATAAACACAAAATAGGAAAAAAAGAAAAGAGTTACAAAAATCTATATACCATGTTCATTGAATATGTACATATAGGCAACTCATAGAAAATACTTCATATACTCATAATTTTAGGTTTTATTGAGATATGATTAATATACAACAAATTTCGCATACTTAAAGAGTACACTTTGATAAATTTTGACACATGTATATACCTGTGAAACTATCACCACAATCCAACTTAAAGAGTACACTTTGATAAATTTTGACACATGTATATACCTGT
>NW_007735338.1:59351-60176 GCF_000696425.1 Galeopterus variegatus | reverse complement strand
TCGGGATTGTTTGTTTTCATTTTCAATCCATCTCATACTGATACTTTTGTGAATTACAATGAAAAACTAATTACTAACAAAATGAAATAAAAGTCCTAATTTGTAATTATTAGAATCAACAGATGGAAAATTACACTTTAATATACAGAATAAACACAAAATAGGAAAAAAGAAAAGAGTTACAAAAATCTATATACAATGTTCATTGAATATGTACATATAGGCAACTCAGAAAATACTTCATATACTCATAATTTTAAGTTTTATTGAAATATAATTAATATACAACAAACTTTGCATACTTAAAGAGTACACTTTGATAAATTTTGACACATGTATATACCTGTGAAACTATCACCACAATCCAAATAATAATAAACATACTCATCACCCCTCCAAATTTCCTCAAGCTTCTATGGAAGCCTTTTTTTTTTTGTCCCTTTAGCTCACTCCCATATTTCAATACAATACAAATGCTGATGTTTTCTGTCACTATGAATTAGTTTTCATTTTCTAGAATTTCATGTAAATGAATCATATAGTGCGTACTCATTTTCTGTCTGGCTCTTTTCACTTACAACAGCTATTTTGAAATTCATCTGTATTATGACAGCGGTTCATATTACTTGTATTGCTGAGCACCGACCACAGTATGGAGATACCACATTTTTAATGCATTAATTCACCTGTTGATGGACATTTGGGTTGTTTTTACACAAAGCTGCTATGAACATTCATGGACAAGTCTTTGTACAGACGTAAGCTTTCATTTTTCTTGGGTAAATACTCAGGAGTTGAATGGCTGAATCTTAAGGTAGATGAATA
>NW_007735338.1:50047-59341 GCF_000696425.1 Galeopterus variegatus | reverse complement strand
TAAAACTTAGCTATTTATTTACCTAAAGATGTCTGATTGTTCTAGTACTATTGCAGGAAAAAAAGATCCTCTCTGCAGCGCACTGATTTTACCCTTTTGTCTAAAATCAGTTGAATTCTGTTCTATCAATCTATATCTATTTTGATGATAAGACTCGCTGTCTTGTTGGAATTTTACAATGTCTTGAAATCACTTATTATCTGTCTCCCCTAACTTTGTTCTTTTTCAAATTGTTTTGGCTGTCCTAGGTTCTTTACACTTCCATATGAATTTTTGAGTGAGTTTGTTAATTTCTACAAAGAACATCTGCAGGAGTTTAATTGGGATTGCATTTAATCTATAAGCTAATTTGGGGAGAATTTATATCTTAAAAATATTAAGTCTTTTGACACATAAACACAGTGTATTTATACATTTAATTAGATTTTCTCTAATTTCTCTCATCAGTGTTTTGTGGTTTTCAGTATTCAGGTCTTTCACTCTTTCTGTCAGGTTTTTATCACTGAGCATTTTGTTAACGGTATTGTAAATATATTTTTCAAATTTTAGTTTCTGATTGTTTACTGCTGTCATAGAAATAAAATTGATTTTGTATATTGATCGTCTATCCTGCAACCTTGCCGAACTCAATAATTCTCATAGATTTGTGTATATTCTCTTGTATCTTCTACATAGATGATCATGTCATCTGTGAATAAAGACAATTTTACTTATTTCCAATCTGAATGCCTTTTATTTCTTTTCTGCTCTTATTACACTGGCCAGAACCTCTAGTACAATGATGAATAGAAGAGGTGAAGCAGACAGCCTTGTCTTGTTCCTGATCTTACAGAAAAGCATTCACTCTTTCAACATTTTAACATATCATATTAGCTGTTTTTTCATAGATGCCCTTTATGAGGTTGAGAAATTTTCCTTCTATTCCTAGTTTTATGAGAGTTTTCACCAGTAGTGTGCAATAGATTTTGTCAAATACTTTTTTCATCTATTACAGATGATCATATGGCTTTTCTTTTTTAGGTTATTATTATGGTGAATTACACCTATTGACGTTCAAATATTAAACCAATCTTTCATACCTGGTATAAACCCTAAATTGGTCATGGTTTATCATCATTTTATCTTTTATTCTTGGAACCAATTGGTAAAATCTTACTTAGAATTTTTGTATCTATGCTTGTGAGAGATATTTATTCTGTGGTTTTGTTTAATGTCTTTTGGCTTCAGGATGTTGCCAACCTCATAAAACGAATTGGTTACTATTTCCTCTTCAGTTTTCTGGAAGAGTTTGTGTGGTGTTGATATTATTTCTTCCTTAAATGTTTGGTAGAATTCACCAGTGAAGCCATTTTGCCAGACTTTTCTTTGTGGGAAGATTTTAAACTACGAGTTCAATACAATTTCTTTAATAGATGTAGAACTATTTGGAGTATTCATTTCTTTGTGAGTGAATCTTGGTAGTCAGAGTCTTTCAAGGAATTTGGCTATTTCATTTAGGTTTTTGACACAAAGTTGTTCCTAACATTCCCTGTGACCCTTTAATATCTGTAGAATCTGTGATGACACCACCTATCTCTTTCCTGATTTATCTCTTGTCTCTTTTTCCCTGATCATTCTGACTAGAAGTTTATCAATTTTGTGGATCTTCTCAAAGAACTAGCTTTTGTTTTATTGTTTTCTCTATTAATTTTCTGTTTTCTATTTCACTGATTTCTGTCCTTATCTTTACTTAAGTTCAGTTTGCTCCTTTTCCCCCCTAATTTGATAAGGAGGAAGCTTAGGCCACTGATTTGAAATATTTTTTTCTTTTCTCATGGAAGCATTTAGTGCTAATGATTTTCCTAAGTACTGCTTTAGCAGGTAGACTGTGGTACAGAAGGGAAGCAACCCAGCATGCATCATAAAATAAAATACCTAGCAGTCTCCCAATAGCATGGCATATGGGATCCACTCCATGAGATATCCTTGCAGGCAAACTGCATCGACTCTTTCATGGCTATTCTTCTTTGGATACAATCCATGGTAGGTTAGTGTTGCTAAGTTTTATGCTGTCATGTACCATATTAAAATGAGAATCTAATGTGGTGCCCAGAGAGGCAGGCTGGCCCAAGACAAGCAACTCAAGGAGATATTCAAGCATCAGTGCCTATGTGCATGAAAAGTTCATCTGGTATACCATATTCATAAGTATCATTATCAACTGAGCAGGTACTTTGTGCCTAGCATTTGCTAAGAGGCTTACCCTCATTATCTAATTTAATCTTCACCACAATCCTTGCAAAGTGATATGTCCTGCTATAATGCGAATTTTTCAGGTCAGGAAACTGAGTCTTCTACAGCTACATAATGTGTTGAAGGTCATTCAGTTAAGAAGTGGCCAAACACTTAAAGACTTTCTAACCCAAACACCACAATGGACCACTCCCTCACACTGCCTCCAATGCCTGTTCACAGCCCCCTTGGAGCATATGGGGGCTGATCTGGTACAGATGGCATCAAAACATTGGGGCACAGGAGAGGCGATGTGAAAAGAACCCACAGGAGAGGCGATGTGAAAGGGGCACAGGAGAGGCGATGTGAAAAGAACCCATTTGAGAAAGTATGAAAATCTCTCCATTATGAGAAATGCATCTTTCCCTGAGAGGTTACTGAGAAGATGTTCCTCTGACATAAATCATTGCACAATTGTAGCTGTGGTCATAAAGGCAGCCAGCACCTACGTGTCAGTTACAGCTTCATACAGAAACTCTTTATGCCTGTTTTCATTGGTATTATTTTCTATTCTCTACCAACTCAACACACCTACACCCATCCCCTACCACCTCCTCCCCATGGTGTTTCACCCTCAGGGAAACTGTAAGCAAAGGTTGAGATAAATGATCACGGGTTCATAGGTAAAACATCAGAGTACAGCTAAGTTGGCTTAGGGATGAAAAATTGTTTAAACAGACACAGACACACACAACTGGGGTTTCCTGTTCATTGCCTTACACCTGCTGTTAAAGGCATGATTCTAAGTGGAAGACAGGGAAGCACATTTGGGATCACATAGTACCCCAGCCTCTTTCTTGGGCTAGGCCAATGTTTACCAGACAATTATTCTTTGTGAACATGTCTGTGAGCTTGACTTATCAGATGCCTTTATCTACCATCTATATTTTACAATCAATCTGTTCATTCAAGATGAAAGTATTTCATTCCTTCTTTGCTTCTACTTCTAGTCTAAAGTGTTGTTCATATTTGTTGGCCATTCTGGAATTGTTTAAATTAGTGCAGATTTTTTATTGAGTGTCAAATAGACTCTGGGGATAGGCTGTTACCCAAAGTGTTCAGTCAGGTCCTGGGAACTTGTGAGACAGGGGAATACCCTTGCAAGTAAAAGGTTTGCGTTATTAAGTGCTTATTGGAGATCCCTCCCCTTGCCCTCTGATTTCCCCTCCATGAGCTGCTTGGGGTTTTGTTCTTCTCCTTTGGGAGAACAAGAGTTTTGTTCCACGATGTGAGCCTCTCAGAGAATTAGAGACATTTACTCAAAGCTCCAGGTGGAATGACCTTCATGGGGCAGGCGGGGCTGATATTTCAAAAATGGGGGAAACCTGTCGATCCTTCCCTGTCTCCAAAGAAAAATTGTAAAAGCAGATTCTCTCTCAGGGCGTTTGGCAAATGTCTGGTCACCCCTGGAGCTCTTAATACACACGTGCGTATTATGCACACCTATCCCAGGAATAAGGCTGGGGTATCAGATTGTCCCCAATGCACCTGGTCTCCCATTTAGATCTGGGGCCTTCATTGCAGGTGTGAGGCACAGGAAGTGGCCCATCTTGCCTTGGAGGAATTGGAAACCATTAAAGTTAAACCTTCCCCACGAGTATGTTCCTGAAGTGCTTGGTCTAGGTCTCAGGAGGAAAGGCATGTGGTAACAATGTCGCACCTCCATTTCTTCCAGAGTTGGGGACACCTGCTCCATCACAGGGTCACAAAATCAGAGGGCCAGTGGCAACACGGGGGTGTCTCCAAGTTGTCTCCCTGTCTCTGAGCAGCCCTGAGGAACACCTGAAGCATTTCATGGGGCAAATTCCCCACCCCGTCCCTTCAGCTTGTCCGGGGTGACGGGTTCGCATGTCTTCCATCGGCACAGCAGTCACTGCTGGCTGCCCACTTTGGCCCTGAAGCTGCAGCCAGCGCTGTGGCCCTTTGCCACCTGCATTCGGTACAGCTGTGGCGGCCGGTCCTGTGGCCACTCACCTGTGCAGCCCAGCTGTCCCCATTCCGCCCCAGGACTTCTCCTAAGCCCCAGAAGGAGCTTTGTCCAGGTGCACACGGCCCTGGCGTGGGGACCTCAATCAGTGGGAGCTGGTAGTCAGTGGGAAATGCCCAGCTCCCTGCCTTTGGAAAGAGGGGCACATTCTCCACAGTTCCTCAGAAGACCCCGGCAGAGCCGAGCCCAGTTGCTCACTACAGTCCCCCCATGTCACAGTCTCGGTTGGACTTTTCCTCTCTTTCATCTTTCCCTGTCTTCCCCTCCCTCTGTTCCCTGGGTTGCTTTCCACGTTAACCACCCACTTCCAAGTGTGTGTTTCAGGCTCTGCTTTCACAACAGCTCCAACTACAGCAGACCCAGCCCCAGCCTCTGGAGGCCGGGTCTGTGTGCGAACAAAATGGCCAGCTGGCTTGGCCACTTCAGCTGACCCTCTGCCTCTCAGTACATGGAGGAGGAGGTCAGCCAGTGGTGACCTGGTTATGTGAATACATTGGTGGTCTTGTGTTTATTCTTGATGCAACGGGAGGTGAAGCATTGCTCCCCACCACCAGTGTCCCCACTGGATCTGAGGCTTGTTCCCCAACCCCCTTTCCTCAGGCCTGCTCTTTTACTCAGCTCCGCTAGTTCCCACTGGAAGGCTCCAGCCATCCCAGTGAGTGGCTAGGGCTCCCTGGAACAGGGAGGGTGTCTAAAAACCTCTCTGCCACTAGCCTGCTCCCTGAGCTCTGCCCCAAAGGGTTGACTTCACGGGCTGCTGTTGGAAGCAGAAGGCTCTCACAGCCCCGCAGCTACTCTGGCCAGTGCAAACACTGCCGCCCCTTTAGAAAGCACAGAGGTGAGTAAAAAAAAAAGAAAGCACAGAGGTGGTGCAGCCACGCTGAGACCCGTCCACCGAGTGCCCAGAAGTGGGTGGTGCTGGCCGTGGGTGGGTCAGCAGCACCACCTGCCCCAAGGATGGTGCCCTGATGACAGTGTAACGTGGGTGTTGTGTGGGGAATAATCAATTTAAAATTGTTTTCTAGATTTATTGAGGCACTATTCACATTAATAAAATCCAGGTATTTAAGCGCACACACTCTACACACACACTGTAGTGCACAAGGTGATGAATTTGGGTAATTTTATATGGAAGCCATAATCACAGTCTAGATATGGGACATTTCCATTACCCTAAAGACGTCTTTGAGTCCCTCTAAAGATGACCCCCAGGTGAACAGCTGAAGGCCTTTATGCCACTGTAGTTTTACATTCTCCAGGCTTTTGTGTAGCTGGAGTCGATCCATGTGCCCGTGTAACATTTTGTTTGACCTCCCCCACTTTGCGTGAGGAGTCTGAGCTCTGTCCACGTTGCTGCTGTGTTAATACTTTGTCTCTTTCCATTGCTCGGTAGTTTTCACTGTTGGGATATCCCAGACTCTGTTTATTCATTCAGCAGTTCATGTGCAGTTAAGTTGCTTCCAGTTCTTGGTTGTCTGAAAAATGCTGCCATGAACGCTGGTGTTCGAGTCTTCGCATGGACGTGTGATTCATTTCTCTTGGGTAAATCTGTAGGTTTGGATTGCCGGTCCCATGTAACTGCGTGTTTACCCTACTGCCAACACGGTTCTCCAGAGCGGTTGCACTGAGCTGCTCTCCCACCGGCAGTGCGTGAGCTCCGCTGCTCCCAGGCTTGTCGACGTGTGCTGTTGTCAGTCTTTTTAACTGAGCCGTTCTGCTGGGAGTGCGGTGCTATCTCAGTGTTTTAAATGTGCATTTCTCTGATGAATAATAATGTTGGGCAGCTTTTTATGTGCTTATTTTCCAGCTAATAATTACTGCTAAGCAATATCCTAAAATATTCTTATGGGACACACCCACTCTCAGGTAGGTGTTATTATCCCTAATTGGCAGATGGAGATCTGCGGCCTACAGAGGATAAACGACTGACCTGTGTTCCTTCTGGCAGAACTGGGGCTGAGGCCCCTGAAACAGCATATTCTCCATGAGACCACATGTTCTCAATTGCTTGGAACACCGTTCTTGAAGGGTTTTATAGATACATTAGTTACCTCAGATTGTGACAAAGTGGTGGTAGCTTTTGACATTAATATTTTGTTATACTTTGACATTAATAGTCAACTATTCAACATTACCAAGTATTTTGTTCTTTTAAGCTGTTGAGCCTCTAAGCATCTCTACCAGATTTAATAAATGGCACTGTCACATGCTTAATTAGTCAGTGCTGATGGCTTTCGTGCTGTGAAGTGTTCCCCTCCACCTACGCAGCCCATTCAGGGTTAGTAGGATGGAAGCCTCCCGTTTTTCCTCCCTTGTCCTGGAGCAGGTGGAAAAGACCCCATGTCACTCAGTTCCCCCTCCCCATTCATTTTATCCCAAATGCTTTCTGCCCTGACAGGGTTGGTCTGTTAACTAAAGGCTTAAAGCCCTGTGGGAATAAGTGCCTAATGTATACCTGTAAGCAGAGAGGCTAAAAACAGGACCTCCATGACACGAGAATCCTGCAGGACCCTACTGCCAACACGGTTTTCCAAAGTGGTTGTACTGACCTGCTTTCCCACCAGCAGTGCGTGAGCTCGGTTGCTCCCATGCTTATCGACATGTGCTGTTGTCAATCTTTTTAACTTAGCCGTTCTGGTGGGATGGGGTGGGGTGAAGTGCCAGTGCTACTGCAGGGATAAAATGAAAGACCCAAAGCCATCGGGCTCCCGGGCCAGCCACTGGGAAACATGGACAGGAGCCAGCGGCAGGGGACAGTACCGAGTGCCTAGAGGGGGCAGTTTGAAGTGTTGGAACCATGGTGAAAAGAACCCTCCATCTTTCTTGATTCTCTGTTATCTCCTGTGCTTGTCATTTCTCCAACCTTGTCTATTTCCCTGTATTTTCTTTTTTGTTGTTGTTAAAAGAAATTCTCTAAAATAAAAAAAAGACTTGTAGACTTATTTTTAGGAGACGTGTAGCAGAGAGGTCCTGGGAAATGGCTAATCTTAGAAAAAGAGGAGCGGGATTTTATTTTATTTTTTTATTTTATTTTATTTTTTTCCCACTATTTATTTATTTTATTATTATTATTATTTTTATTATTTTTATTTTGTCAATATACAATGTAGTTGATTATTATGTCCCATCACCGAACCCTCCCTCTTCCCTCTCCCCCCTGCCACCCAAGGGACTGTGCTAATCACAGAAAATACATCAGCGATGATGCAAAATGCATTTATGATTTATTTTCATAAATGAGGAGCGGGATTTTAAAAGGCAAAAAGAAAATTAACTCTCTAGGACTTGAAGGAAGGTGGAGATTCATACAGTGTGATTAGCACAGGAGAGTTACAGTGTGATTAGCACTGGATTTTAAAAGGCAAAAAGAAAATTAACTCTCTAGGACTTGAAGGAAGATGGAGATTCATACAGTGTGATTAGCACAGGAGAGTGGCCTGCTGCTCTGGGTGTGCGTGTGTGCACAATGTGTGCATGCAGGCCCGTGGGGTGTGTGCGCCCGTGTGTGAGCACATGCACGTGCATGTGGAGTGTGTGCGCGTTGAGGAGTGTGGGGAGGAGGGATCCAGTGTGAACACTCCAGAAAAGGCATCACTCTGGTTTTCATTGGTCGTTTAGTAGTCGGAGCAAATCAATTCAGCCCACATGTTGAGAGCGATCTTTAATGAGGAGAGAGGAGGAAAGTTCTAAGGCACAGAGTCCTTGGGAGGAGGCAATTGGGTGAAAATGGGATTCACAAGACCGCACCCTCGGTTTTGGTTTTTGCATCATCGCTGATGTATTTTCTGCTTTGCTTTGTTTTGGAACTGCTTAAAAAGTCACGACTCTCTCAGAGATCAACTTCACTCTGTCCGAGTCTAAGAATCTTCGCTCCGCTATCTCCTTTTCATTACCTGCCTGCATGACCAGATTAGCCCTGGAAACTGTGTCTGTCGCTGCGAGGCGGCGGCCTCCAGCCCGAGCACCACATGGGAATCTGCCAGGCAGCGTTTGCGAATCCAGCCCACGGGGCTGGGGCAGCCTGGGCCTGGGGCTTTGAAGACCTGCGCAGGTGAGTCTCAGTGTGGCCAAGGTTGAGGAACACTGGCAGGAAAAGGAACAGAGGAGACAGCAGAGGTCATGGGATCCTAGAGCCTGGGGGGCGCCTGCAGCAGAGAGGAAGGACGATAACTTCCACAGAGTCCCCTTGCTCAGTTTGTCACTCAGGAGTCGGGAGTGCCACACTGTCCCTAAGGCAGTTCCCGTGACTGTGGGATCCTCCGCTTCCCAGCATCCGGTTTACAGCCCCCCGAAAAGGGCAACACAGTACTGAAGCTCTGGATGGTGAAGAGTTAATACAGGCTTTTCTGTAGGAAACAAAACGAGATGAATGTTGGGATGCAGAAAAGAAGCGATCCCTTCTTTTTATTTTGTTTTAAACATTCAAACGCCAAATCAGGCGGATAAATTGTGGGAAGCTGTGCACGTCTTCCAGCCACAGCGATAGTCTAGGGTTTTAAGTCTCTGGTACTTACAATAAAGTCATTTCAAATGCAAATAGAAAGCCAGTGATGAAGATGTTTAGAACAGTCATGCTAGAGGCACCAACTCTCATGCAAAGTGCCTGAGAAAGTCAGATCATTGGCTATAAACAGGCGATATTTAGATGGTTTCCCATTTCAACTCATTCCCAGACCTGGGCAGGGCTATGTGGCTTCCCACTTGGTCATTTCTGTCTATCAGGGTTTTGTTCCAAAAGCTCTCGGGTCCCTCCCTTTTCCCAGGCTCTCGTGGAAGCCACTGTGTGGTTGCACATCAGCAGAGAACCCCACCTGATCGGGACGGCCACCAGCCCTGGGCGTGCTGGACAACGAGGCTGATGAGTCTAGGGTGTTGGAGCCTTGCAGTCCAGCCTGGCTGCTGCCACCCAGGAAGCCACCCAGGCCGCGGGCCTCATGGTCTCCGAGGCTCCCCAGAGTCTTGGTGTCCTCCCTCTGCTAACTCCCGCTCTGTTTAGGTGGCGATGACTGGCAAGGTGGGCTGGTGGGGGCAGAGGA